>NC_083465.1:23588300-23668888 GCF_030014155.1 Tachysurus vachellii
CCTGAATGTTTTTTGGCCACTACAATGTTTAAATAAGATAAATTACAGGGGCCCATGTCTAATAACATTTTACAAACCCCTATATTATGTGTAACGTAAAATAAAAGAGAAAGTGTTCGAGGTTCATTTCGAAACTGAAACTTTTCTTTCCTTGCTCTAGTTATTCACTTATGCAATTTCTCTGGAGTTTATTTGAATAATGCCTGGCACAGTGACGAGGGAGTCAGGAACTATGACTGTGCACATCCATCACCATCTGGTTTGGAGCAGCAAAATAAATAAATAAATAAATTAATTAATAAATAAATAATAATAATAAAAAAACAGGACAGGAACAGACAGCAACACACAGTAAAAACAGCAGAAAAAAAATAACTGGTGCTCCCCTGCCCACCCCCCAGGATTTGTACCATACAAGAACCAGATTGTCTGTATTGTAACCAGATATGTATAGTCTGTATTGTATAGTCTATAGTATAGTATAGTGTTATTTATGTCTGTACTTTCGAGAGTCACAAACAGCTGGAACCAAAGTCCTTGTGTGTTTAAACATCAACACGGCCAGTAAACCTGATTCTGATTCTGACAGCGAACATGAGCGCCGCGCTGCTCTGCTTGGACTGCGCATGCGCTGCACCCCGGCGTCCGCTATATCCCTCCCCTTTACAGGCGCGCCCCGAATCCTGACCAATCAGAGCGCAGGATTAGCGAGCGATGGCCGAGACAAGCCGACGGTAATCCGAAGATGGGCCGACGCTGAAAAACCAGACCAAGGTGGAAAGATTAACGACCGCAGCATCGTCTAATCACGACTTCCTGTATTTTCAGTTGTTTGAAGAGAGATATATCGCGGAAATAAGGTAAGCTGCTGTCTTTATATATCTATAATCATGGTTAAATACGGTGGAGCAAACGGGATTAAACCGGCGAATTGTTCACAGTCGGATGTTTTATAGAGGAGAAAAAAATGTACTTTAAATAACGATCAATGGACATGAATGTAGTTGTGGAATTACGGATAAATCATAAATCCGCATAATATTGAGAGTAAAATCCGCGCTGTTAGCGTGTGTATTCCGGGCAGAAGGATCTCCGCAGTGGATCCCTCACTATAATAATCCCCTATAATAAACTGATCACAGCAACGTGGTGAAACTGCTCCTCTCTCTCACACCTTACTTCACAAACATATCTGCGAATAACTTGAGTTATTATTTCAGTGTTGGATATGTTAGAAACAAACGAGGGGTTTTCATCATTTCATTCTTTATACAGGGTTACAGATGTTGCCAGATTAAATATAATCCCTCAAATTAATAATAATAAAAAATTGTATATACAAACATAAAGCATTTATAATTTCCTAGTGGGTTAAATTAGACCTACTAGTTACTTGAACCCAATAAGTAATTATATGTTCAGTTGGCTGCATTTCTAATATTTATATTTTTAAAGGGATTTAAGGGAATTTTTGGGTTGCCAGATTGGATACATTATATAAAGATGTCTTTAATGACCACAAACCATGCTCAAACTTTAATCAAATTATATCCACAAGTACAAAGCATTTATACTGTCCTAGATTAAAATTCACCTATTCTGTTGGTTTCATTTGTACTTATTTATCAGACTAATAGTTTGGATGAACTGGGTAAAGCTGTCTACATAAACCAGACTCAAATTCTTTGAGAGACTTTGTAATTCAGTAATATTTGAGACAAATTATTTGAGACCCATTCGATTAACCCCAACAAATAAAAAAATAAATAAAGCAGACATAGGCCTACTAGTTACTAACACTGACTGACAAGTAGTGTTATCAAATTTGCCATCAGTTTCTTCTGTCTTCCAGTTTGATCTGTAAAGTTGTTTTAGACCTTTCTATATAGTTACTCCTGAGGTGTAAACAATGAAATAACGCTAATCCAAATCATAAAAAAACTCATACCCCAATCCCTATACATACGAGCACAGTGAAGTTTATCCAATTTTACTGGATTAAAAATAGCAGGCAGAAACAGACCCACTTGTTACTAGCACCCTATTAGAAATGAAATCCAATTGAATATTTAAGCAGATTATCCTATTTGTGCTGTAGATTTGGTGCTTTTTTTTATATATATACTAATATACTAATTACTATTATTAAAGATGCATTTTGGTTGAACATCAAATTAGAAGATAAAAGTGAATGATTTCATTATTTAGGTTTCTTCTTACTTGGGATGCCTGTTTGGTCAAATTGTGTCCATCCATCCATCCATCCATCCATCCATCCATCCATCCATCCATCCATCCATCCATTCATCCATCCATTCATCCATCCATTCATCCATCCATGCGTTATCTTTATTAACCTCTTTACAGTGGATTATCCATCCCAAATGTATCCAGTCCTTAACTGTAACGGAATTATCTATAATGTAAATTAAATCTACCATCTCAAGGGAATTTTATCCCATCACAGTTGTATTAAAAAAACCTACTCAGTTAAGCAGGAAATCCACTCACTCTGACTATAAGACTAATGCAGCAAAGGCACCACAGAGGCTGTCATTTTCTTGATAAGAATATGATAAACATTATAGATTTATTGTTATTTCTTATTTCAGCAGCTCTGGCGTATTTGCATTAGAGACGAGGACAGGAGAAGGAGGGCCAGGAGTGTTTATCTTCTAGCTTTGACCACCCCCAGCCATTAAAAGAGTCATTAAACACTTACTGTCTTTTTCATCCTAGGAGCATGCATACTTATCAAGTTTACAAAGGGAAGTAATCACAGGGTGATCACACACAGGAGAGAACCCAAGACCAGAGGCTTTAGATGAAATTAAACCTGATACACCCTGCAAATGAAAAAAATAATCATCTGGAATTTAAAACAATTTCACCACAATCCTTTGACGTGTGCTTAGTAAAAGGACGCTCATCGGTTTTTCCTTTTCTGGAATACGGACGTGTGTGGACATCACGCTAAGAGCCGAGACGCTGTTTCAGCAAAAGGATTATTTATATTCTTTGAGCCATGGGACAAGTGTCCAACAGAACTTTGTCATAACCTGTATTTGCATCCATCACTATGGATCAGGATGAGACGAACACAGATATTTGGGAGCCACCTGTACATGGACTCCATGGGCCAAACCGCATGCGACCTTCATCATACCGGGCTCTGCGGAGCGCTGTGTCCAGCCTGGCACGAATCGACGATTTCTTCTGTGAGAAGATCGGCTCTGGTTTCTTCTCTGAAGTTTTCAAGGTGAGTTTTCTGTTTTGTTTTCCATAATAGAGAATATTTACTGTAAGCTGCCCTTTACTGATATCACAATTTTATTATTTATGTGATTTCAAAATAATAATTATTATTCTTTTAAATGTTATTCAATTATGATTTAAAAAACATAGCAATAAAAAATGAGACACTTTTAATGTTACTATAAATGGTTAAAAATAAAATATAATAAATTGCATTTGTAATAATTATTAAATAAAAATTATTATTAACTAATTTAATTTTGTTCATGTGAATGCTATGAGTGTTTTGTTATAAGAAGAATAAAACACTTTAGGGCATCAGTTGAAAATTATCTGTATAAGATTGTTTTCCAACAACAGTTTGTGAACAATGATAGATTTAAATTCATTAATTAAATGCAGTTTGTGATTTTTTTAACCATTTAAGTTGTAAAACGTCTATAAAGCAAGTTTATTTATTTAAATATGCATGTTATAGCACAAAGAGTCCACCAGCCTCTAGTTGTCTTACTACGACAAAGAAAGGTTTACTCAGAAACCAGAAATCCCATAGTCTTGACAATGCAGAATCACAAAGAGCTGACAATAAAGACTCCTGCTATAAATGTTATATAAACATCTTCACCAGCTTAACTATTAGAGAGAATTTTCTTTAACAATTTATTTGTGGCATAATCCGCAATCCCTGTAATTGGATTCTGTAGATATTACTGTACATGCCAGAATCAGAATCAGAGTCAGGTTTATTGGCCAAGTGTGTTAACACACACAAGGAATTTGGTTCCAGCTGTTTGTGACTCTCAAAAGTACAGACATAAATAACACTATACTATACAGATAATACAGACTATACACAACAATGCAGATGTGATACAATAGACATTACGAGTATTAAATATGAGTACAGAATATATGACTGATCAGTTACATAAAGTGTGGGAAGTGCAAATAACAATATTGTGCAATATTATACTTTTTGTACAATATATAGCAGCAGTATTGTGTGTGACATATACGGATGATTTGATGACTGACGGTTCTGATAATGCAGTACTTATAGATATGAAGCAGTGAATATAGTTATGGTGAGTTGTTGATCAGGGTGATTGTCTGGGGAAAGAAACTGTTCCTGTGTCTGGCAGTTTTAGTAAGCAAAGTTCTGTAGCGCCTGCCAGAAGGGAGGAGCTGAAAGAGGTTGTGTCCAGGGTGCGAAGGGTCAGTAGTGATTTTCCCTGCCCGGTTTCTGGTTCTTGTGTCGTGCAAGTCCTGGGGAGTGGGCAGGGGTGCAAGGGGGCACCAATAATGCAGAACGAGCATATTAAAAATGCATGCATATTTCTTGTCAGAGCTGCTGTTATAGAAATATAAACAACACCTCTTGACCAATCAGAATTGAGAATTCAGCAGATAGAAATAACAGTACAAATTTTGAATATTATCAGCCATTCATAACAATCGTAACAGTACAACTCTTTCTTATCACCAAATTCAAACACGCCGCTTTACATTCATCAATGGTTAAAATGAATGATCTCTCCTCCTGTATTCTTCATTAATATTTAACCAACACCTTTGGCACTTCTTTGTGAATCTTAGAAAGCTCCTGTTTGGTGTGAATCGGTAACCTTGAACACACATTTTTTGTTTCCCGTCACTTCCTTTTGCATTGTTTGAAAATCTCCTGTGTAACGGTGTTCAAACACTACGTGACGTCTGTCTTGTTTGCTTTTGATATGAATTGTGTTGAGTCATTTGTGACGCAGGAGAATACATTACGTTGTGAGTTAGATACAGAACTAGATACAGAACAATATGTGCAGTATTATACTGATAGAGGATTTCGTCGCTTTACAGATAAATGCAAAGTAAACACTATTGTGAAGCTTGTTTCATGACAGCTTAGGATTTTGTTTTTGAACCTCTGTAGTATGCAGACTATAGACCATTTACCCCAATGCAACATTGGATTTATTACCAAATGGAAAGCACTTGAACAATCAAATTTATTGATCAGAATCGCATTTGTAAGATTGGGTAAACTACAGTGTAACGACTAGTTTATATGATTTTCCATCTCATCTGTGCTCTCATGCTGGAGTGATATTGATCACAATAACAATCAAGGTTGTAATTCTTTCTTTTTGCACTGATGTTTTGCACAAAAGGAGTGTTAAATCACATTTTAAAGCTCTTGAGGTTGGCATCTAATTGGGGTTTGACATTTTGTGTTTGACAGTCACACTGTTTAATACCGCACGTTTATCATAATGGATTTATTAGGCCTTTATATTTTATTGTATTTGTATACAAGTGCTGAATGTCATTACTGTGATTTGCCTACACAGATGGCAGTGTGTGTGGGAATGTTTAGTAGTTCACCAGTTTTCTTTATTTTATTTTATTTGTACAGTGTGATAGACATTATCACAAAGCCAGTTTGCAAAAAAAGTGGTTGTAGATTTATTGTTTCGAAACAACTTTCAATATTTCAAATATTCATTGTCTAACAATTCTTTTAATTTCATCGGCATACTTTTACGTAACAGCGTACTTTTTGCAATTCATGTAAATTTTTTAAAATCCTGTTTCAATTAAGTGAATACTCTCTCTTTACTCCTGATTTATTGATATCTATCTATCTATCTATCTATCTATCTATCTATCTATCTATCTATCTGTCTGTCTGTCTGTCTGTCTGTCTGTCTGTCTGTCTGTCTGTCTGTCTGTTTACCTATATATCTATCTCTCTGTCTATCTATCTATCTGTTTATCTAACTATCTGTCTGTCTGTCTATCTATCTGTCTATCTGCCTGTCTGTCTTTCTGTCTGTCTGTTTGTCATCTAACTACCAATAAAGCATTAGTACTGTATTAAATGGAGGGAAAAAGTACAATTATAAAAATCAGTAAAAGTTAACATAAGCAAAACAAACTAAAATTATAAAAATATGGATTTCAACAAATGGAAGTAAAAATGTGAAATTTTATTTTTTTAAATACTGCAGTTTATCATGATGTAGATGCTACATCATGATATTGCCCAGATCTACTCTGTATTACAACTTGAAACAAAATTCAGGATTTTTCATTATTATGATTTATCTATTCATGTAGTTACATAAACTGTATTCAGAGAATTTGTGTTGTGTAAGGTGGTAAAAACATTCAGTGTACAATTTTCCCTAATATTTCAGTGCATGCCTTCATTCCATTGCTGATCATGCAGAGAGATGTGTATGATATTGTCTCTACTTAAAGCATTTGGGTGAAATTAATGGTGGCAAACTTTGTAGGAGTTAGAAGTTTGCACAAAATAACCATAAACTACAAAATGAAGAGAATTCTCAGAAAATAGCAGTTTTTTATTGAAAGACTGAGGTTAATGAGAGTTGGTGCTCAGTGGGCTTGATGTGTGTAGGTTGTTGGTATGTGTGTATTATGTGCATGTGGTCGGACGAACGGAAAGCCTCAAAGCCTATTAGTGCTGAGCAGCCAGTAATACCAGCACTGTTCCTGACATTCGTACTATATAATGCAGAACTCCTGAACATGCAAAACAGCATATAACTGCAGCAGAAATCTACAAAGCAAATCTGTGTTCACTGCTCTGCCCAATTAAAGACTGAACTCTTCTGCCTTACAGTCTTTCAAGGAGTATTTCCTTTCTGCTTTTTAACTCGGCTCATGTTGATCTATAGATGTATGAACTTGGTGTTGTCTGTTTGTAACTCTTGTCATATTGTAATGTGGATGCTTTGTATCGTAGTTAAATCTGATATGATATAAGAGAGCTGATATGTAAGGAATATGATGCTTGGGGTGTGTTCATACAGTAATGGAGTATAATCAGTGATGGTGTGGTAGGATGTAGCTTAACTCAAATAGGGCTGCAACAAACGATTATTTTGATCATCGATTAATCTAACGATTATTAGAACGATTATTCGACTAATCATCGATTATTGTCAATGTCATTGACGACTAATCAGTAAGTTTTGAACGATTATTCAGCTTTTTCAATTAGTTAAAACATTGATTTATGCATATTCTAAGTATAATATAAAAAAAGAAAATCACTTCAGCTTTTGAAATGGTTGTTTTAATGAACTTTGAGCCAATTAAACAGGTCATTCTCTTTTTAAGCACTGTTTAAATATTCTGTTATCTTTTAATTAAAAAAAAAAAATTTACACAAATGAATCAGCTGCATTACAGACAAAAAAAATATATATATGTTTGAATGTAAACATCTCTTGGCAGCAGTATTAAGAGCTTCATTTGTAAAACAAGTGTTCCGTTTAATGAAAAGCAGTATGTAACAGTGTCCTTTCTGCACTGGCCTTTTTTTGGATTTTCAAATAAGTGCTGAATTAAAATGAAGAAATTCCAGCCTCCTCTTGTGCCAGGATGTTTCCTTTTCAAGTGCTCGAGCATGCACGTTGTGCTTCCATGATACGCAAGTTCTGCCTTGCATGTATTGCACACAACTGCATTTTTGGTTGGAAGTTTTGTAAAACTTTCCCACACCTTGCTTGTTCGCATTCGCTTGCACTCCGTCATAATTTGCGCTTCTTTTAAAAGTTCTCTTCTACCGCATTTGTTAGGGCTGCATTACACTCTAGCGCTACAGCGCCGTAGCGGTCAAATCGCGATATTGCAGGCCCTTACATTAGGACACGTGAGAACAAACGACTACTCGACAACAAAGATATTTGTCGACAATTTTTTATTGTCGACTAATCGTTTCAGCCCTAAACTCAAAGTGAAACTATATTTACAGCATGCTCTGAAATCTTGTACTACTCTTATACCTCTTATATATTTTTTTTCTCTTATCTTTATTTTAAACTGAAACACTTCACAGTTAAACACTTTCATACAAATATAGCTTACACTGTAAGTATAATATGCAGATAAACATATATATATATATATATATATATATATATATATATATATATATATATATATATATATATATATATATATATATATATATATGAGAGTGTGTGTGTGTGTGTGTGTGCCCTGCGATGGGTTGGCACTCCGTCCAGGGTGTATCCTGCCTTGATGCCCGATGACGCCTGAGATAGGCACAGGCTCCCCGTGACCCGAGGTAGTTCGGATAAACGGTAGAAGATGAATATGAATGAATATATATATATTGAAATCAGTCCTAACAAAAGAAAATAAAACAGTCACGTTTCCAAAAATAAAAGTCATTTTAAATTACAGTTAAATTTTTGCCACTTTTTCAATGATACTGGGTATCCAGTTTTTGTTTACTTTTTTTTTTTGGAGCATTCATGGAACGAAGTCCTGTTATCACTTATGCCATAACAGCTATAAACATTCGTTCTCTCACCGATCTGTTTTATAAGTTATTTCTATTTTCTTGCATATTGCAAAAGATCAGTGAGAAGGTGTTGCACAGAGGAATTATAAAGTCTGATGTGCCCATACAATCACTCATTTCTGTCTTATTGAATACTGGTTGAAAATACAAAACATCTGACATATAAATCATAGATCACATATAAATCAAAGGAAACATAAGACTAATGCCTGCTTTCACCATCAGTCTGGCCAGCATATTGCAGCACAATCTGCAGCTAACAGATTGTATCCCTAATATGAAACTGAGTGTAAATCACACACAGCCCGAGTGCCAGGTCCAGGATGAGTTACATTTCATGCTGAGTAGCAACAATCATTGATATCAAACTATACCATGGTAGGGATATTCTGAGAGCTTTCTTTCCAGAGAAGTTCCTGTTATGATTGTGACTTGTTTCTATTCTTGTTATATTGTAGCAGCATTTTTAATTTCTAATTAAATTCTAATTATTGTTGCACAAGAGATAGTGAAAACCCCTGAATGTGCATGGCAGCAGCACTTCATCTCAAGGTTTGAGAAATGACCAGGTTCCATGTATCTTAATAAACATTAATAATAAAAAACATTACTAATTGGACTGGACTACGAATTTTGAAGCCACCTACAAGAAGGACCAGAGCCACCTCTACTTTCTGAGGAGACTGAGGTCCTTCAACATCTGCAGGATGATGCTGAAGATGTTCTATGAGTCTGTGGCATATATTTTATATATTTTATATATTTTTTTTGCATGCTGGGGCAGCGGACTGAAGGTAGCTGATGCCAAACAGAATGAACAAACTCATCTGTAAGGCCGTGATGTTGTGGGGGTGGAGCTGGACTTTCTGACTGTAGTGTCAGAAAGAAGGATGATGTCTAAGATGCTGGCCATCTAAGACAACATCTTCCACCTGGTCCATGATGTCCTGGACGGATACAGGAGTACGTTCAGTCTCAGACTCATCCAACCAAGAAATCCTCTCTACCTGTGTCCATCAGACTTTATAATTCCTCTGTGCAACACCTTCTCACTGTGCAACAATATACTTGTATAGTTATTTAAATTCTAGTTTATTTATATTTTTGTATTTATTACCTTAGTGTATATGAGTCTCTATTTTATATTCTCATTTTGGTGACTTGGAGATGCATTAACAGACTTTATTTCCCCCTGAGGTTTAATAAAGTATTCTGATTCTTATCCTGATCTTGTGTATAATTACCCAAACTACTGTGCTAGATTTGATGGATGGCATAGACTAGCAGGCAAGGAAGTAGTTAATGAAGCTTGCTCACTCTCTGTTGATAAGCTTCGTTGCTACATTAAGTGCACACGGTTTCAGAATCGTTTTAGCTGAGCCACCAGCTCATCTACATGAGTGTGTTTAAGTATCGATACATCTTTAAATTTAATCTATTGCACATTTATTGCACAGATTCTTGCACCCAGACGAGGATGAGGTTCCCTCTTTAGTCTGGTTCTGCTCAAGGTTTCTTCTTAATGCCATCTCAGGCAGTTTTTACTTGTCATCGTCTTCTCTTGCTTGCTCATTGGGGATAAATTTAAAAGTGTTTAATTTATATCCTAAATTTATATATTTCTGTAAAGCTGCATTGTGACAATGTTCGTTGTTAAAAGTGCTATACAAATAAAATTTAATTGAATTGATTTTTTTTTGCTTATCAGTGTAGTCTTCTGACTGTAATTTGTAGCCTGTTTTTAAATCAATATTTAACTACACAAAAGCAAGTGGCCTAAACAATAAACATGTCTTAAATCAGTTTATTGCTTTTTTTAGTCGATAATTTTTTATTACTTGACTGATTAGAAAAAATAAATGCTTGTGCACCCTGTATAACCTGTATTTAGTGATTTCCTTCTCGTCCTTCTCATCCTGCTGAAACCATTGTTTTGTTATTATTATTAGTAGTAGTATTAGACAGATAGCAGTCTGTCAAGGATCCTTTTCTCTGCTACTGTCACCAGTGAGTCCAGCTCTGTTCCAACCACAGAGCCAGTCGTCCTCTCCATTCTGTCCAGTCCAGTCGCAGTGCCGCATCTCTCTTTCTGCAGCTTCCTCCCAAGCAGACCACAGCATAGAAAAGGACACTCGTGACCACAGATTGTTGAAATATGTGAAGCAGTTATTTGCAGATATTAAAGGATGCAAGGAAGTATAGACGACTCTGTCCTTTCCTGATGAGAGTGCTGTTTGGTATTATAGGCCCTGTGTATTGTCTTGGATGTTGTATCAGTGTCGTGGAACTGTGACATTTCATCCCACTCTGTACATGTTTGTGAATGTGATCGTAGCAGAACAATTTCCTTGTTTTGACTTGAATTACATAAATGTTAAAAGTGCTTACATGTGTAATACCAAGAACCCACAGTTTTCTAGTGATGCTCGGTTATTCCTGAATGTTCCTCTGTATGTCTCAGGTCCAGCACCGGATCACAGGGCAGGTGATGGCTTTGAAGATGAACACGCTGGCCAGCAACAAAGCCAACATGCTGAGAGAAGTGCAGCTAATGAATCGTCTCTGCCATCCCAACATCCTCAGGTCTAACACACACAGACACACACACACACACACACAAACACTAAACTCTCCTCACTTATTTTTGATTAGTCTTAAATTGTCCTCTGATGACTATTTGAAAATGTTTTTTTAAACAGATTTTTAGGTGTGTGTGTCCATGAAGGGCAGCTTCATGCTCTCACTGAGGTGAGACTCTGATTTTTATAAGACTGTAAATCTGAAGCTCCATACATTTAACACAGTGTATAATACTAAAATAAGAAATTGCCTTCTGGTTTGTTTGGTTGTAGTACATCAATGGGGGTAATCTGGAGCAGCTACTGGACAGTGATATATACTTATCCTGGGCTGTGAGGATAGGACTGTCCTTGGACATTGCACGAGGACTACAGTACCTTCACAGCAAGGGGATTTTTCACCGTGACCTTACTTCCAAGGTGGATACACACACACACACACACACACACACAATTACTAAGGAATAAAATATGTTGGGTGTGCTGTTATAGGAAAATAATCAAAGGCCTGGAACATCAAAGAGATTTTCTGAAATGATCTCTTATACCTCATTATTTTCCAGAACATGTCGTTTTTATTTGTTAAAGAATGTCATGTACACTTCAGGGTGGTACAAGAACAAAATACCAAACAGAAACACACTAAGATTAGAGACTAATTGACCTACACACAAACACAACTATTACCAATTACTAAGAAGACAATTACCTTCTCTACCCTCTTATACCAAAAAAAAAAACCAGAGACAAAACCCAATCCCTATCAAAAACACATACACAAATACACACAGTATTTACAACACAGTCAAGGTTATATTACAATCAAGGCAACCAGGACCACAGCAGGGAATAGAGCACACTCATAGTAGAGGCTGAGATCGAAACCAAAACCTCAGGAGCCAAAACACGAAACGGAATTTCACAAGAACACAACAACAACACGACAAATAAGCCTTGAAGCTCCTGTTACTGGTCTCCATTCTAGTTTTATAAGGTTGCCGTTAATGACTTCATATTGTGGTGTAAGTTGCTGGAACATCAGGAATGTCTGGGCTGCGGTACGGAGTGGACCAACCTCAAGGACTAAGGACACACACACACACACACACACACACACATACACACACACACACGCACACACACACACCAGAATACACATTTTAATGCTCTGACACTGGAGACTCTTTCATTCTCATTTTTACTCGTGTATTGAGCATACAGAAACTCCTCATTGTTGTATGTTGCAGAACTGTTTAGTGCGCTGTGAGAATGGCGTATTCACTGGCGTGGTTGGAGACTTCGGTCTGGCAGAGAAAATCCCTGATTACAGGTCAGTGTGTTTTTCCATTCCTGCAGATTTCATGACATTTCTCTGTGATATGGCTGCACATAGTAGTGTATTATTCATATTCCAAGTTGCATGTAAAGTAATGATTGTGATTTTGTTGCATTAAATCACATGCTATTCGAAGCATCCTGTGCTGTTCTTTATACAAGTCCAATTATACTTATCTTTATACTTATCATCTGATAAAAAGCAATTATCAGACAACGATATCAGACATAGGTCAAACATATAAACAGATGGTAATCAGGCACACAGCACAAAAGCTCGAGAAGTCACTCAGAGAGTAATGAAGTTTACAATGCTGGATGATCGACCTGTGACCTGATCCTGTATTGAAGCGCACAGGCTTTCATCTCGAGCCTCACTACACAATACAGAGTCAGTGTTATTTCACAGATGCCTGAAGATTAAAGAATGTTAATGTGAGTTAATGTGGTTTCTTTTTGAAATTGAGACCGGTTACTCTCTGAAACATGGAAAACATGTAGGAACAAAGATAAATTGTAATGATTTAGTTATCAGTCATTTGAAGCAAGGAAAAACCCATCAATTAATATTGTTAGATTGTCATTCTTAATAATCACATATTGGTATCGGTGCACAAACCTTGTGTCGGTGACTCCATTATATTCATAATTGTCAGTTTCTATATTATTGTGCAGTCATTATCATTGTATATGTGTCACTGATATTTTTTGTATTAACCTAATGTGGACATCTGCTTTTGTTTTAATTATATAAATTCAAACATCAAGAGAAATTACTATAAAGTAATTATCACATTTGCAAATCATACGAGTAATATAATGAAGTGGCATAAGATTCATCTTAATTTTACCTCTGAGTATAAGATACACAGGTGATTTCTATTCTGTAGATCAGGGTAATTCAGTTAGTTGTCATGGGGCCAGATCATAAAAAGCATCACAAATGAGGGGCCTGAGAGATATGGCTTTACAACATCAGCGAATTTCCCAACTCTTTTTGAAAAACTGAAGGAAGAAATAAACTTAAATATTACCATAAGAAATGATATCATCAAAAGTTCTCATCTGTCATCGTCCTGTTTGTCCTTGCGTCTCACAGGAGAGCCTCTCCTAATGTCACGTGACTCCGGCTCTGTATCACTTCATAACTGTTGGGTCCATTTTCCGACCTAACTAAATTTATTATAGAGATGTCTTTTTCACCTTAGGCTACTTGAAGGGCTGGAACAAATAATCTTGCTGGCTGGATTCAGGCCCGTGGGCTGCCAATTGTATAGATTATTCTGCATGGATCATAGAGGCTCAGTCTGAACACTTTACCTAAATAATCCTTCTTTTTGCTGATGTGGCATAAAGATGTTTGCCGGCATGAAAGTATGCCTCCAAAGATTCCGGAATAAGATAACGACTGTGGATTTGAACTTCCGGGATTTTATTAAGTGTACTTCTTTGGAAAATTAGCTAGCTTGCAAGTTATTCGAACATGTAAGTGCTCTATAAATGTCGACGTGATCCACTTTCTCTCTTTTTACATCAGCTGTGATGTGACTGTATGATCCAGTAATGCATTACAGGTGGCATCCTGCCCAGTTTAATCAGTATTGCTTCAATATATATCATGCCTTCAGTACACAGTGACTGGAAACCAGACAGCTGATATTATTTGCATACTGCTTCTTGCTCTTGACAGGATATCCAAATGACTTTCCCTTATACAATCTGAGCGGAAATATTATCCTCAATTACACTTACATCTATTTCTATCTTAACTAAACATATCTGGATGATCTTGTGCAGACACAAACATCCACCTTTATCCACCACCTGCTTTAAATTATTCAGTCAAATAGGAAAGGTCAATAGTTGCTAGACTGGTCAATGTAAGTCTGGACCTAGGAGATGGAGGGGTTAATATTTTTTTTTTACCAGTTTATGTAAAACCTGCCAATGTCTTGCAGTGATGGAGTGGAGAAGCAGCCTCTAGCCGTGGTCGGTTCCCCTTATTGGATGGCTCCGGAAGTGCTGAGAGGAGAGCTTTACGATGAAAAGGTATTTACATTTACATTTATGGCATTTGGCAGATGCCCTTATTGAGTGACTTGCAGAAGAGCTTTACTGTCTCTATCAATACTCTTCACTACTGTTTACTCTCTTATACTGGTGGCGGCTAAGGCTCTGGGTTGTTGATTGAAACATTAGTCTTAATAACTTAATAAATGCTTTAAATTTGTCATAAAAAGTAGAATAAAAATAACAAATTAGTTACTATTTAAAAAATTAATAAAAAAAATTAAATAATAATAATAATAATAATAATAGTAATAATAATAATAATTCAGAATTATATAGTCTAAAAATAAAGTTTTTAAAAAATATATATATTTATTTTTTATTAAAAAAAAAAGCACACAACTTGCAAACACAATTACACACAACCTCTTCCATTATTAATACAACCAAATATGATGAATTCCCATTAGGTGCATCTTAATTTTAAGTATGTGTCTTATACTTAATCTTATATGTAGTCTGTAGACTATGGTCCTCTGCTTTGATCGTAGAGCCTACATCTTAATGATCCTTAAATAACTAATTTTACTTTTTTTTGCTGATGCAGCATCAAATAAAAATAGAAGTATAATTATAGAATTACATGTACAAGCAGTGTCTGGTTTATTTTATGAATCTGCATCATCACCCTTAAGGTCCTCCTTCTTATACACAAAGGAGATTTGTTAGAAATTGACTTCATGAGCTGAAAGTCTATAGAAGGCACTGCAGTATAATCCTCTTCTAAAATAACAGGCCGTAAGTGCCAGCAGGGGTAATAAAACCATTTTTGTCTTCATGACAGAAGTTTTTTTTGTTTGTATTTACTCCAAAAGAAAACATAATAATAATAATAATAATAATAATAACAATAATAATAATAATAATAACAATAATAATAATAATAACAATTATTATTATTAGTGTTATTATTATTATTATTGTTATTATTATTGTTGTTATTATTATTATTATTATTAATATTATTATACAAATATGAATAAACAACATTGGTACATTAACTCCACTTCATGTTATTTTTATTTTATTTTTATTTTTATTTAAACATTTTTCTAATACACTTTTTATTGTGTTTATTTGCTTGTAATACAGGGCATTGTTCAAATAGAATTTGTAGAGAGTTAAATAAAAATTGCCTGATTGTCAACATTATAAGAAAGTAAACAATTGTTTATTTTCCAGTTTATGATATAAATCACACAGTAATGCTCTATCGGGTTCTCCCTACAGGTGGATGTTTTTGCGTACGGCATCATTCTGTGTGAGATCATTGCTCGGATCGAGGCCGACCCAGACGTCCTACCTCGAACTGAGGTACTACGATACAAAACATTACCATAAATGTGTTAAGTGTTAGAAACTACACATAAGCACTGAATTCTTCATATGTTACTGTTATTATGATATATAATCAAACAAGTAGTTGAAAAATTGTAGCTGAAGTGGATCTGGACCTTGCAACATGACAAGGATCTAAAACATCCAGCAAGGACTGGCTGAAAAATGGAAAGCCTCAATCTAAATCCTATTGAGATCCTGTGTGGTGATTTGAAATGGACTGTGCATGCAAGAAAACTCTTAAACCTCACATAGCTGAAAGAATTCTGCATTGAAGAGTGGGGGAAACTTTCTTCCATTTGATGTCAGAAACTGGTAGATGGCTAAGAGAAATGTCTCATTGACATTATTTCAGCCAAAATAATGGGGGAAACACAAGGGGGAAACACAAGGCATTAGGGCACATATCATGATAACTTATAACTTTCACCTCATATCAAATAATCATTTTTTGTTGATTTCTTTTGTTTAATAAGTGAAAACATATATATATATATATATATATATATATATATATATATATATATATATATATATCTATATATATATATATATATAGATATATATATATATATATATATATATATATATATATCTATGTAACTACCTCCCCGTCACCCGAGGTAGTTCGGATAAGCGGTAGAAAATGAATGAATGAATGAATGTCATATGTGATATGTCACATAATAATATGTCACATAATATGTCACATTCACCACTGCTTCTGTCTCTGTGTAGGATTTTGGACTGGATGTGGAAACCTTTGAGCAAATGATTGGAGACTGTCCAGCTGATTTCCTTAGCCTGGCTGTTAACTGCTGCAATGTAAGGAACAGAGAAACACACACATGGAGAGAGAGGGAGGGAGAGATGGGGGAGGGAGGGAGGGAGAGAGAGAGAGAGAGAGAGAGAGAGAGAGAGAGAGAGAGAGAGAAAGGTGAAGTGTTATAGAAAAACAAGATGTATCCTATATGTGTGTTTTTACTGTCAAAACCAATTTCACTGCTTGTGTACATTTCCAAAAAGTACAAAAAAGACCTAAAAAATAATCCACATTAGACTATTTAATATCTTATGTTGACTTTATGGAGATCGTTATGGTGATCTTTTCAAAGATGGTGGTGCGGCAGTAGCACGCAGCGGCCACTCCGGATCCAATCTTGACTTCTTGACTTCACTACACTTATGGAGCCTTATACATTGAATAATAGCTAAAAGAATTGATGAAAGTTGCTCTGATTGTTATATTGTATTTTCACATAACTTACTGTAAGGATAAGAAATAAATCACAACAAGGTATATTTTTATACAAAAGAAATTAAAAGAATTCAATACAATGTGTTGTCATCTAGAGTGTAGTTAAATATGGTCCAGTGTTCAATGTATTGAAGTGTTTTATTTCACTGACATTATAACACTGGAGACTCCTTCCATAAAAGTTACTCCTTCCATATAAGTCTACCTTTAGTAGATCAATGTTTTTTTTATCAATGTTTGCAGAGTGAAGAGGGAGGTGTCTAAGGCCAAGCAGAAGGCATATGACGAGTTGTACACTAGGTTAGACACTAGAGAAGGAGAGAAGGACTTGTACAGGTTAGCTAGACAGAGGGATCGAGATGGGAAGGATGTGCAGCAAGTTAGAATTATTAAGGATAGAGATGGAAGGGTGCTCACAAGTGAGGAGAGTGTACAGAGGAGATGGAAGGAATACTTTGAGGAGCTGATGAATGAGGAAAATCAGAGGGAAAAAAGAGTAGAAGGGGTGAACTCTGTGGAACAGGAAGTAGATAAGATTAGAAAGGATGAAGTCAGGAAGGCCTTGAAGAGGATGAAAAGTGGAAAGGCAGTTGGTCCTGACGACATCCTGGTAGAGGTCTGGAAGTGTCTAGGAGAGGCAGCAATGGAATTTTTAACTAGTTTGTTCAACAGGGTATTAGAAAGTGAGAGGATGCCTGAGGAATGGAGAAGGAGTGTGTTAGTGCCGATCTTTAAGAATAAGGGTGACGTGCAGAGTTGCAGCAACTATAGGGGGATAAAGTTGATGAGCCATACAATGAAGTTGTGGGAAAGAGTAGTGGAAGCTAGGTTAAGGAAGGTGGTGGAAATTTGTGAGCAGCAGTATGGCTTCATGCCGAGAAAGAGCACAACAGATGCAATTTTTTCTCTGAGAATGTTGATGGAGAAGTATAGGGATGGTCAGAGGGAGTTGCACTGTGTGTTTGTAGACTTAGAGAAAGCGTATGACAGGGTGCCAAGAGAAGAGCTGTGGTACTGTATGAGGAAGTCAGGAGTAGCAGAGAAGTATGTCAGAGTGGTGCAGGACATGTATGAGAGGAGCAGGACAGTGGTGAGGTGTGCTGTAGGTCAGACAGAGGAGTTCACAGTGGAGGTGGGACTGCATCAGGGATCGGCTCTGAGCCCCTTCCTGTTTGCTATAGTGATGGACCAGTTGTCAGAGGAGGTCAGACAGGAGTCTCCTTGGACGATGATGTTTGCAGATGACATTGTGATCTGTAGTGAGAGCAGGGAGCAGGTGGAGGAAAACCTGGAGAGGTGGAGGTTTGCGCTGGAGAGAAGAGGAATGAAAGTCAGTCGTAGTAAGACTGAGTACATGTGTGTGAATGAAAGGGAGGGAAGTGGAATAGTAAGGTTACAGGGTGAAGAGGTGAAGAAGGTACAGGAGTTTAAGTACTTGGGGTCAACAGTCCAGAGTAATGGATAGAGTGGGAAAGAAGTAAAGAAGCGAGTGCAGGCAGGTTGGAGTGGGTGGAGAAAGGTGTCAGGAGTTCTGTATGATAGGAAAATATCAGGTGTACAGGACAGTATAGTTTAGAGACAGTGACACTGAAGAAGAGACAGGAGTCAGAGCTTGAGGTAGCCGAACTGAAGATGTTGAGGTTCTCTTTGGGTGTGACAAGATTGGACAGGATTAGGAACGAGTACATCAGAGGGACAGCCCATGTTGGACGTTTGGGGGACAAAGTTAGGGAGGCGAGATTAAGATGGTTTGGACATGTTCAGAGGAGGGAGAGTGAGTATATTGGTAGGAGAATGTTGGACATGGAGCTGCCAGGCAGGAGGCAAAGAGGAAGGCCAAAGAGGAGGTATATGGATGTAATTAATGAGGATTTGAAGCTAGTGGGTGCAAGTGTTGAGGATGCAGAAGATAGGGTTAGGTGGAGAGAGATGATTCGCTGTGGCAACCCCTGAAGGGAAAAGCCGAAAGAAGAAGAAGAAGAATGTTTTTTCTTTATTAATTAAAAAAAAATCTGTTTATATGCGTTTTATAATTCTTTGTGTGCAGGTTGTCACTACAAAAAATTAAATGCTTATTTATAAAAACTATAATGATATAAAAGCTGCTGTTACAGACAATTAATCAGCATTTATGGCCTTTGGCAGACACCATTATCCAGAGCAACTTACATTTTTATCTTATTTTCTACATGAGCAAATGAGAGTCAATGGGTCTTGCTCAGGGGCCCAGTGGTGGCAGCTTGGTGGTCCAAGCTCATAACCTTCTAATCAGAAGTGCAACACCTTAACCACTAGGTGATCACATCCCACAGTAAAAAAGTCATGAACTAGTTTACAGCTAAGGCATTTGTCACACATCCTTATCCAGAGCAACTTACATTTATGTGATTTATACATCTGCACAATTGAGAGTTAAGGGCCTTGCTCAGGGGCTCAGCAGTGGCAGCTTGGTGGTCCTGAGATTGAAACTCACAACCTTCTGTAGTCCACCA
Source organism: Tachysurus vachellii (assembly GCF_030014155.1). Lineage (NCBI taxonomy): Eukaryota > Metazoa > Chordata > Actinopteri > Siluriformes > Bagridae > Tachysurus > Tachysurus vachellii. The sequence continues at coordinate 23,607,984 of NC_083465.1, forward strand.
CTTTAAAAAATGAACCACCTTTAAGAACTCAACAACACTGCGGTTTAATAAAACCTTCAATAAAATCAAAACTAACATTCAGTCTGTATGAGTATAAAAGTATTTTAAATGGTGGTTAATATTTAAATGTATTAAACATTTTACTAAAATTCTGACATATTTCATTGTTAAAGGTATCTCACAGTTTATTTTGTACCTTCAGATTTATCATTTGCTGCATTCAGATTTGTCTTCCATGTTAAAGTGTGTGTTTCTGCCCTCTTCTGGTAGATGTGTGCAAAGAGTCGTCCTTCCTTTGCTGACATTGTTGTGACCTTGGAGAGGATGGAGAGGGAAAGGGAAAAGACCGAGGCACCTGTTATTCTAGGTGAGAATACCATACCATTATATTAAGTATATTTAGAAACAAACAAGATTAAATTCACCACATTTAGTTAAGATAAGTAAATAAAATATTCTGAAGGATGCTTACGTTCACTATTTTAGATGTTATTTCACATTGGTATTCAAAACAACCTGACCATAAATACAGTAGAACAAAAAAGCTGTTATTTAAAAAAAATTCTTGAAAAGTTCATTAGAAAAATTGAGAAATTTTAGAACGGAAACTCTTGAGTCACGGATATGAAAGGGATTTTAATGGAGATTTACATATCCACATGCTGTGAGAGTTTCCTCTGTGTACTCTGGTTTGCTCCCCCAGTCCCCAGTCATGTGTTGTAGGCTAATTGGCATCTCAAAATTGTCCGTAGTGTGTGAATGTGTGTGAGTGTCTGTGATTTGTTCTGCAATGGTTTGGCATAGGGCTAAAACGATTCCTCGAGTAACTCGATTACATAAATGTAAAGGCAAATTCCTCTACCTCAAAGCCTCTTTTAATTCATTTTAAAGCTCACTTCATGTTCTTGTGCAATTATTTTGTGTGTGTGTGTGTGTGTGTGTGTGTGTGTGTGTGTGTGTGTGTGCGTGTGTGTGTGTAACAACGCACTTATGTCAAAGCGGAAGGAGACGAGAGGAGTTAGCTGTCTTTTGATTTGAGGGCAAAATGGAAGGGCACGATAACAATGGCAATGAGCAAACAGAAGAAACAAACAGGAGAAATTCCGGCCACATCCACACCATCAGAGCGTCTGTTTTCAGCAGCAGGAAACATTGCTTCAAAGTGCAGGGCAAGCCTCAGTTCTGAGCATGTTAATATGCTTACCTTTCTCCATTGCAATCACATGCTCTTTTAAAGACTTTTAAAGCACAGACATGTTGAGAGAGAAAGAGACTTTTATATTCTGATTAATATGTATGCTTAAAGCACTCAGTATGTGCTATACAAATAAAGTTGAACTTGAACTTGAACTCAGTATGAAATCATGCATGGCCTCTAGTTCCAAGTTCCTGTCCATGTTTTTTGCCTCTTAAATACCACAAAGCATTCCAAGAAGACAGTAAATCTTTTAGTTCAGTTCTGAAAGTTACAGTAAGTTGCATGACTTAAAGGCAGTATTTTTGTATTATTATTATTATTTATTTATTTATTTGTTTGTTTATTTATTTTACTGTATGCCTTAGTTTTGATACTTTAAAAAAGTAATTTGAAAGTAATTTATTTTTTTGTTTTTGCATCTCAGAAAAGAGTTCATTTAAAACCCAGAATGTATGGCACTTAAGTGTACTTAAATCTTCTCAGTCAACTTTGTCACTGTTCACAGTACAAGTACAGACAGAGAAACAATGGGTAATATCTAAATGTTTATTTTTGATAGAAAATATTGTTGTATGCACTGCATACTATGCATTTAAAAAATAAAAGTTCATTTTTCTAAAAAAGGAAACCAATTAGTTGTTCATTTTAAGAGACCTGCTTTATTTTCTCTTGTATATTTAATATTGGTCTTTAATTAAGCAAAAATACATTTTATTTGTTAGAATACTCGATTACAGTGAATGAGAGTGTGTGTGTGTGTGTGTGCCCTGCGATGGGTTGGCACTCAGGATAGGCACAGGCTCCCCGTGACCCGAGGTAGTTCGGATAAGCGGTAGAAATGAATGAATACTCGATTACTAAAATATTCGATAGCTACAAGCCTAGTTTGTCACTCTGGGATTGGATTCATGTTCCATGCATAGGATAAACAGTACAGAAATTAGATAGAGGGATGGATGGATATTTTGAAGCTGTTTGTAAGGAGTTGTTTATCTAACATTTAAAGAGGGAGTCTCCTGTACTGAAGTGTTTCATGGACGTTCTAAAATACTAAATATAACTATAAAAGAATGAAAGATTATGTGTTGCATTTTTGTGGTGTTAGAGGCTCACAGTCAACACTGGAGGTGTAAAGCAGTTGATTCATTTCCTATAACAGCACGTTTTGTTTATCACATATTATCACTTCACTCTGCGAGTAGCAGATATTTGTGTATATTATATTCCTCTGTGTCACACAAGTGCTTTTTGATTTTCTTAGAACCCGTAGCCACTGATGAGAGCCCATACAGGAGGCGGAGTTCACCTTACCAGCTGGGCACCCAGCGCCTGGCACGGAGTCAGTCAGCCCTGTTGCCGCCTGCCTTGAGTCCATGTGTGGGTACACCGGTGCGTCTCAACCCCTTCTCCCTACGCCATGACCTCAATGGTGGGAGAATCAAACTCTTTGACACACCCAGTAAATCACTTATCTCCCTGACCTTCACTTTGCCCCCACGCCCTGAGCCTTCCTCCTCTCCACCACTTTGTGCAACTTCAAAACTTCGAGGCCCACCCCGCCGGTGCCAGTCCTTACCCTGCACTCCTGATCTGGGTCGACCTTTGACCTCATTCCATGAGCTTGAAACTGAAAGCATGGAGGAGAAAGATGAAGAAAAAGAAGAGACAGAAAAGGTAGTCAGTGGCTCAGATGATCTTGGGCAGGACTCCGGCTTGGTGCTGGATCTGGAGATGGTGTCTTTGGAGAGGGTGGACGAAGAGGATGAAGTAGAGGAGGATGAAAAAGAAGGAGAAATGGAGGGACTGTGCCGGGTTGAACCCATGGACTGCAACAGCTCCCCTGATGCAACAGAGGGTGCTCTGAGATCAACAGCAAAACCTTTCCTTCATGGTTCTTATTCATCCTCCTCTTCTGTCAGCCCGCAGCCTAATGGCTGGACAGTACCTATTTCAAATGGACCTCCATCCCTTCCACCCCTGCCTCGCCTGGACAATAACAACAGCATGCTGGGAGTCGGCCGGGTGCCTTGGGTGCGGCTCAGTGGATACCGTGGTCATCGTGCTCCTGTCCGCCTGGCTCCTCCTCCCGAACAGGATGACATCATTTCCTGTCCGGGTTGTTGCCTGGTGGGCTTTAGCTTTCCATCATTGTGCCTGCGTGGAGCTCAGCCTCCTCGTCGAACTCCACCCCTCCGCCCATACAGGAATCTTAATGGGGGAGATGCAGCAGTTGGCAGCTCACACAGCGTATTGATGTGTCGAGGAGCAAAGGGCTTGGCTCCACCCACAATGACACGAGAACCGGGTTTGCCACTTCCAGAGGCACAGACATAGTTAGAGCAGCGCCCTCTAGAGCGCTAACGCAACACAGTGAACATATGCTAGCCTTGGCGCAGTGGCTGTGCCAATAACCACTATGGTTAGACTATTACTGCTAATGTGGTGTGAGGATGTAAGAGATGGAGTGTTGGGATTTTAGGGTGTGTGTATGAGTTTGTGTGTGTGAGAGAGAGAGAGGGAGAGGTGAGTGAGGTGAAGTATTATAGAAAAACAAAACAGATGTACAGAATGGAAAGTCTGTCTGTGATATTGTAGGATACAAACTACATTATTTGTGATGAATTTGGAGAAGGTGCTATCTTAACCACATTAGACCTTTAGCTTCACAAGACACTGTGTTAACAGTCACCCTAAAACAGATTGTGTGTGTGTGTGTGTGTATGTGTGTGTGTGAGAGTGTGTGCATGGGCGTGTGTGTCTTTTGTGATGAATTTGGACAGGTGCTATTTTAGTCACATTAGACCATTTGCTTAATATACCACTGTTGTAAACTTTGCTCGAAAACAGATTTTGTGTGTGTGTGTGTGTGTGTGTGTGAGAGAGAGAGAGAGAGAGAGAGAGAGAGAGAGAGAGAGAGAGTATAAATGTGATGGCAATTCAGTCTTATTTATTTATTAAAAACACTTATTCAAAGCTGAGGATTAAAAGATATACTAGTGAAAGATTGTGTGTGTGTGTGTGTGTGTGTGTGTGTGTGTGTGTGTGTGTGGGCAGGGGGGGTTAAAAGTTGTTTATATGTCTAGAAACAATGTGCGCATAAAGTCAATATTGATTAGCAAAGCTGTACATACCGGTTCAATCTTTTTTAAATGGAGAATGCACCATTTTTAATCTGATCGAAACATTTGCTTGTCTTGTAAGTTCTGTCATTTCTACTGTCACCCTCTAGTGACACATTGAAATCTTGCTGGTCAGGTTTTTGCTGCTTGTTAAAGTACTACTGTGTACGTGTATTTACAGATTTAAAACCAGATCACACAGGATAGACGATTCAAAAAGTTTTCGCAAAACAAAAATCTATTTAAAATCACATGCAGGTTTATGAGTGAAACCGTCAGCACAAGTCATAAACTGATAAAGATTTTGTCATGTTTTCAAGATGGAAATCTATCGAAATTGTAGAAATCTGTAAAAAGATACATGTCCTGTGTGTTCTGGTTCACTCCCCATCTGATGTAACAGCATGATTTTGAACTCAACCTCATAAATCCATCCAAAGAGTTCACTCCAGCTTGCGTAAATCCACCTGCCTATAATGTGAGTGCTGAAAGCCAGTGCATGCAGACTGTACAAAACACTACACTGTAACGTAAAATAACTGCATAGAACTTGAGCATAGGTAGGAAAGAGGTGTGTGTCAATATTATAAAAACAAAACAGATGTACTGAATGAGAATGTCTGTTGTGATATGGATAAAACTACATTTTTGTGATGAATTTAAATGCAAGGTGCATTTAACCACTTAGACCTTTGATTCAAAGCATGTGTTAACAGATCACCCTAAATACAGATTTGTTTGTTTGTTTGTATGTTGTCGTGTGAGAGGTGCAAGGGCGTGTGTGTCTTTGATGATGAATTGAAGGTGAATTAACATTAGACCAATTGTTATATACTGTTGTAAACTTTGCCGAAAAAGATTTGTGTGTTCGTGTCGTTTGTGGAGGAAAAAAGAGTAAGAGAGGGATTTTAAAATGATTTCGTTATTATTTATTAAAAACACTTTTCAACATTAAAAATATACTAGTAAAGATTTGGTGTGTGTGTGTTGTGTTTGTGTGTGTTGGGGGGAAATTTTTATGTCGAAGCAATGCCATTAACATTTGATTAGCAAGCTGTAATCCGGCCTTTTTTAATCGAGCCATGCAATTATTGAAATCATCGAAACATTGCTTGTCGTAAGTTTGTCATTTACGATCAACACCTTAATGCACAATTGATTTGTGTAGTTTTGCTGCTGTTAAAGTACACTACATTTACAGATTACAACCAGACAACAACAGGATATTGAGATTTTAAAAAGTTTCCAAAACAAAAATCATTTTAAATAATGCAGTTTATATTAAACTACCAATAATAACTGATAATTTGTCTGTGTTTTCTGAAGTGAAACAAAATTGGAGAAACCCAAGTTAAAAAAACATGTCACTGTTGCCACATCCCACGAAACAGACTTTTTAACCAACCATAAAGTATCCAAAGAGCATCAGGTTGTAAATTAAATCCTGTAAAATGTGATGCTGAAAGCACAGTGCACGGGACTGACAAAACTACACTGTCGTAAGAAAACTAAAACTTATTAAAGTTTGTAATTATGTTTAGCTTTTCAATCTAACAAAAGCTTTGTTCTAAATGAGACATGTACATGGTAAATGCAAAAACTAAATCTGATTCCAAAACAACTGAAGTTACCAAATGCAATATGAATTTAATCCTGAGTCAAGTTTTGTACATTAAAGTGTTAATCCATTTATAACCTACTACTGAGCTACAGAGTTTTACAGTTGTTCAATATATATCATTAGACAATAAGGAAAAGGGATAAAAACAAAGGGTGTAACGGCAGATTATTTGTTTATGTGTATTTATGTGTAAGGTACGGCTTCTTCCCGAAAAGGCACAAATATAATAACTCCTCTCAAACTCTAATAATGTTAAGATCAGTTATATCTATTAAATGTAAACATTAAAAAATTGATGTACTTTTCCTCGCTTATACAAAATTTCAGTTAATAAACTCCCATAACACTGGCACCTGAACTTTCCCTGTTGGCCACATGAGTTATAAAATACTACTGAAAATAATTACAAGAATTAGGGCCATCTTGTAACAGGTTTAAATACCTACACATCAAGCAGAAGGAAAAAAACACATAAGCTTAGTAAAACGTTGCTGTAATGAAACGCAGTTAACAATAAATACAGAAAAAAAACCGCTATTTTCTCTCTGGATTGCTGAAAAAATTACTAAAGAGACCAATAAGCATGCCGAAGAGTGGGCATAGCGTTTATGAAGAATAATATGAGTTACTGGTGTAATGGCTAAAACGAGAAAGCACGGAGGACCCAAGAAGTTCAGTATACAAAGAAAGACAAATTTCAAACTACAAACATAACAAACATAGGCCAATATAAAAGGCGCGTAATATCAGGATCACAAGTAAAATGTAGCTTGGTACACTGACAGGAACAATAACTCTGGACAACACTTCACAAATGGATAGCCTAAAGTTAAAAGTTGTATTTTATGTATATAATCATAATCAACGTCTGTTAAGCGTTTTTCCAGGTTGTTCCTGTTAACTCCTAAAGAATATCTGATGCACCCATCACCTGTTACTGTTAAGTTACCCATCATGTCATTATTATACTTACAGCATTCGGCAGATCCCCTTATCCAAAGCAACTCATGTTTCATCTCATTTTATACAACTGAGCAATTGAAGGGCCTTGCTCAGGGGTTAGTATATTATCAGTATATGTTTGTGTTTCAGCAAGTTAAAGGGTGTATGAATAAATGTCTTCTACTGTCTACTCTAATGTCTAGTATGTTGACATATACGGATTGCACATTAGAAAAATGCCACCATCCAAATAATTATACAGATGAATTCTGCTTAGTTTTTTCCTAAAATTTGTAATTGCTTGTCAGGAATTTCTCAAGGAGAGTCCACAAAATCTCTGTGATTATGTTAATATACTTGTTATTTTTTTCAGCTTGCTCTCTAGCATCTCTCTCCTGCTTCTCCTGCAGCTCATTGTAAGCTTCAGACACAGCTTCCAGCTTCAGAGCCTCAAACTGCCTGCATCTCTGCGCCTCACTTTCCTTCAGAATCTGCCGTTTTTCTTCCTCGATCGCTCGTTCGGCCATCAGCAGCATTTCATTTGTATAATAATTTCCTCCATTTTCTGACACCATTTTGTCAATCTTTTCTAGTAGATGAACCACCTGTTTAGGATCCTTCACCTCGTTGTTGAAAACATGGTGTCTCTGGTGACACATTCTGAAGAATTCTGCCAGATATGGGTTTCGACTAACAAACTCCTGCATGTTTCTATCACCAAGCTTTTCTCCATGTGTGAACAGGATGATGGTGTGTTTAATCTTTCCCAAATACCTTCAGAAAGATATCTGCAGTCATCTTGTCTTCCTGAGTGAATCTACTTGGGTGAACCACAAACATGAAGACATGTGGACCAGGAGCAGAGAGAGGGATGCCACACTTGATCCTATTTACTGTCTCCTCTAAAGTAAAACTTGGGTCATACAGGCCTGGTGTATCAATCACTGCAATGTTCCTGCCGTTTATTTTTTTGATGTCCTTCCAACATTCCTTGGTCACAGATGACGCTGCCATGTCACATCTGAAGGCTTCTTTACCCAGAATGGTGTTTCCAACAGAGCTTTTTCCATCCCCAGTCTTCCCCAGAAGAACAATACAGAGATCAGGTGTCTGGTGGTCATGCACTGTTTGAAGAAAACAGTAAGTAAGTAAGTAAGTAAAGTTTATTTATATACTGTAGCACATTTATCACAGCAGAGCTGACCAAAGTGCTGAACAAAGTCAAAAACTAAACATAAAATAAACAAAACAGATGATACAATAAAACAATAGAACATAGACAAAATCCGATTAAAATGCCTGGGAATAAAAATATGTTTTCAACTTCACTTTAAAAGTTGTACTGGAAGGTGCAAGGCGAATGTCCAGTGGAAGTTGGTTCCAGAGACGGGGGGGCGCAATAGAAAAAGCCCTATCACCCTTCGTTTTTAAGCGTGAACGAGGGACAACCAAGAGAGCTCTATCAGAAGATCTTAGAGATCTGGTGGATGAAAAAGGAATAAGATGATCTGTGAGATAAGATGGGGCTTGACCATTAAGAGCTTTAAAAACAAACAACAAGATTTTAAATTGAATTCTAAAATAGACAGGAAGCCAATGAAGAGAGGCTAAAATTGGTGTAATGTGATCTGTTTTCTTTGCCCCGGTCAAAAGTCTCGCAGCTGCATTGTGTACCATCTGTAATCGTGCAATGGATAACTGAGGAAGACCCAAATATAATGAATTACAGTAGTCAAAGTGGGAGGTGATAAAAGCATGAATGACTTTCTCCAGGTCATTAAAAGTTAAAAAAGATTTCAGTCTGATGATCCGTAACTGATAAAAACTGTTCTTGACAACTGTATTAATCTGCTTAGTTAAGCAAAGTTCAGAGTCCAGAATGACACCAAGATTCCTAACCTGGGAGGAGACTGAGGGGAAATGCTTGCCAAGCTCGTTTATAAGACCACTTCTCAACTTAGGGGGGCCAAAGACGATTACTTCCGTTTTATTTTCATTTAGTCGAAGAAAGCTATTGGACAGCCATTTCTTGATGTCCCCAAGGCAGTCCAATAAGGGTTGAATGGTATCGCCAGCTTTCAATGGTATGTACAACTGGGTATCATCAGCATATAAATGAAATGAAACATTGTGTCTCCTAATAATGTCCCCCAAAGGTCGCACATATAAATTAAAAAGAAGTGGCCCTAAAATGGATCCTTGAGGCACTCCACAGGTAATAGGAGCAACAGATGAAGAAAACTTACCTAACTCAACAGAAAAAGACCTGTCTCTAAGATATGAGTTGAACCACTGCAAAGCAATACCTCCAAAACCAAACATATTTTCTAACCGGCAGAGAAGAATATCATGATCAACTGTATCAAAAGCAGCTGTAAGATCAAGAAGCAGCAGAACTGAATTCTTACCACTATCCACTGCAAGCAAAATGTCATTGAGTACTTTAAGCAACGCAGACTCAGTGCTATGATGAGCAGAGAAACCAGATTGGAGAGGTTCTGTTAATTTAGCTGTATTCGAAAAGGAAATCAATTGCGAATATACAACTTTTTCTAAAAATTTTGATAAAAATGAAAGCTTAGAGACAGGCCGATAATTATCAAGGCAATTTTCGTCCAAACCCTGTTACATAAGCAAAGGTTGAACTACAGCATGCTTGAAACATTTCGGGACAACCCCAGCACTTAGAGACAAGTTAATCAATGACTGAATGGAAGTACCAATTTCAGAAAAAGAGGCCTTAATAATCTCGGAAGGAATGACATCAAGTGAAGAGGCAGTTTTCTTCATCTTATTGACCAGATCACAGAGTTCCCTCAAAGAAACAGTTTGAAAACAAGAAAAGGAAGCCGGACTTGCCAGCGAAAACAGTGACAGATCTGATGAGTGCAAGGTAAAAGAGGATCGAATAGCTAACACTTTATCTGAAAAAAAAAGTAAAAATTTTTCACAGAGTTCAGTTGAGGGTTCCACATGAAACTGACAACCTGGATTTATTATTGAATTAATCGTGGAAAACAGAATTCTAGGTCTATGAGAGTGCTTCTTAATCAAGTCTGAAAAATACTTAGACCTAGCTGATGTTGCAGCTTTCTGAAAGTTAAACAAACAATCTTTGAAAAACTCACGAGACACAGTCAACGAATCCTGTTTCCATTTCCTCTCCGCTTGACGACATGCCCGCCTGAGAGAGCGAGCATTATCGTCAAGCCAGTAATAAGATTTCTGTCTGGGTGACTTTAACTTAAAAGGTGCAATAGCATCTAAAATATTAGAACAAGATGTATAAAGAAGAGAAGTCAGTTCATCAGGCCCAATGGAAGACTCAACAGCATTCAAAATAAATCCTTCAACAGCGTTAGCATGATAGATTTCACTAAACTGAGGAGAAATAGATGAATTAATACAACGAGAGTAACGGCCCAGACATTTTTCCATAACTGCAGAATTCTCAGCATGGACATTAAAAACAATAGGGCAGTGATCAGAGAAGGAGACATCTTCTATGGTTACATCTTCTACAGCAACACCATTTGACAAAATAAGGTCCAGTGTGTGACCATGGGTATGAGTTGCTCCATTTATATGTTGCATAAAACCAAAAGATTCCAAAATATTACCAAATTCATTGACCAAAGGTCGACCTGGGCAGCACACATGTATATTAAAATCACCCAATAATAACAGCTGATCATATGATGGCATGATAAGAGTTACAAATTCACAAAACTCTCGTATAAAAGCACTTTCAACATTAGGTGGCCTATAAATAAGCACACAGAACACTGCAGTGGAATCAAACTCAAGCACAATACATTGTATCTCAAATGATACATAACTCCCTACAGAAACGGGACGTATCTTAAGGGTTTGTTTAAAAACCATGGCAACCCCACCACCCTTGCCAGTACATCGTGGTGTACTAATAAAACAACAGCCCGGCGGACACAGTTCTTCAAAAACAAGAACAATTGTGCAGATTGTTGCAATTGTCAACCTAATACTTTTTATTAAATCCTAATAAAAAAAATGTCTCAAATTGGATGATCTTTTTTGGGACACTAGAGAAGGTCATCCTGAATTGGTTTGATCAGCTAACAATCAGGACTGTATATTTAATAATGGATTTTTAAAAATAACAGTGTAAAGATTTTTACATTTTCTTTATGTGCCCCATTGTTAATATGTAATGGATTATTAAAATGTTAGCCCTTCATTCTCATAAATACTGTCAATTGTTTTGTATTTGTTTCGTCACGCAGTTATTAAAAAATATAATCTTTTATTAATATATTGTTCTGTGGTGTGAGAACTTACAGACGCTCACTTTCCTCTTTCAGCACTATTACTGACTGCTAAGTATCTAACAGCTGCTTCCACAATATATGTTATTAGTTTAACTGTGCTAACAGAAACAGCGGCTGTATTAACCTCAGTAGGGTCGCTATATTGTCTTCGACAATAAAGATGCAGACATCACAGCCTCCTGCTTAAGTGTTGGACACTTTGTGTTGTCAATCACATGAGTCCCTGATCAGAGTAAAAGTTCATCCATGATGCTGGTTTATTGCTCTTTTGATGCCTCTACAACATGCTCTTTTGCATATATCATGAGAAATTTAAGTCGTGATCACAAGAAAGAAAAAAATAATAATGCATGTCCTCTTAAGAATTCAGTACACATTTCAACACAACTTATCTTTATTATACAAGTAGAACCGCTAGTACACAATCAGTACAGATTTAATTCAATCATATTTTAAGCCACTGATTCTGAGAGTGATTTAAATATGAGAATGATCTTCCTTTAGACCTTAGAATAAACAATTTAATGTGAAACTTTAACTTTAATGCTTACTGAAGTAAATTATAATAACCTTTCATTCTAAGTGTGATTAAAGTAAATAATGATACGAAAATAATGTAGGTTATCATTTAAAATTGATCATCGTGATTATCTCAATATATCCGTTTATAACTTAAAATCATTACATTATTGGATTCATTTCCATAATTTCCTCAGAACCACCAGTCTCTCCATAACCCTACAGCAACCACAACTGGTAAAATAATGCAGAGGATTTGTGCCCATGGATATTGTTCATGTGTTTCACCCTTTACATAAAATGGCTGTTTTTTCCTTCTCTTTATCATGGTGTCTATTTTCTCCAAGAGCTCTCTAACCTGAGCTTTATTTTCTGTGTCAGCATTATTGAACACATGGTACAGTCCCCCACATTTGCTAATCAATTTCACCAAATTCATGTCCTCTTTCACAAACTGGTCTATTGTTTTGTTCTTCAGTTTGTCTCCATAAGTAAACAGCACCATGCAGTACTGATTAACATTTGAACCCAACACTTCAATCAGCTCTTCCATCACTCTTCTCTCTTGCTCTGTGAACCGTCCCAACTGGATGATGATGAGAAAGACGTGGGGTCCTGGATGGCAGAGGGTCACAGCTTTCTCCATTTCCTGCTTCATCTCCGTATCTGAGAGCGAGCTGTTGAAGAGCCCTGGTGTGTCCACCACCATCACACTTCTTCTACATACCAGACCTTCTTTGCTTTCAGTCTGCAGTGTCAGAGCACTGGAGCTGATGTCTGAATGAAATTCTTCACTGCTTAGGATGGTGTTTCCTGTTGCACTCTTCCCCACACCCTGAAGGCCAAACAGCACCAGTCTCAGGGGCTCCTTTGCTCCTGGAATAAATTGCTTTCAATAGCTCAAATAACTTCTTTTGTAATAGCGCACACATAAAACAAGGCTTATAGACTATTGAAACTGTTCAAGACATGATTTCATGAATAATAGATTGCAGTGTTTAAATTTATGGATTTTTTCCCCAGTTTTGTGAATACAACAGTTAAAAACACTAATTCATTATCTTATAGTTATGATTCAAATAGATAGAGCTGTGTATGATTGACATTATTGTTTACATATAAGATAGCTGGTCACAATCACATGTAACTATTGACTATTTTCTCAAAAACCTCCACAACACTACAGACATAATGACACGGCACGACCTGCAACACCCTCCTCAAACCAGCATAGGGAACCTTCATCTAAGTTTTAGCCACTTTGTTAATGCTAGCGCGATGCATTATTCCTCCGTGTTTATACTAAGCGTTTTGTTATTTCTGTTTCTTACCGTGTTTCTGATTTTGTCTGTTGTCTCTTTCTACGATTTTTGTCTTAAGTATTTTTTGCTTTGTTTGCCTGTGTATTGTGCTTTCCCTGTGTTAAACTTATCGCCTGTTATTTGGATTCTGTTTTTGGATTAGGTTTAAATCTGTGTGACTGTGTTATTAAATCTGCACATGGATCCTATTCTCTCATTAAACCTAAGCACATTTCAGAAGTAATGGAGGACTTTAGCATACATGGTGAAGTTTGTGTCAAATATGTGTGTGTCTCAGTTATGTTGGAGGAATCACACAAAAGACTCACACAAAGGCTCGGGTTTTGCTGCCAGAGGAATAAGGCTTTAATTATCATGCAATACCAGCCTGAGCTGGTCTGCAGAGCGACTCCCGGACCAACTCATCGCAGTCTATATAAGTTGCCCGTACATTTCTAAACGTCATCCCAACATCTGTTCCATATCCAGGCCCCCCTCACATATACAACTGCGGGGCCACTCTTCCTAGATCAAGGCTACATTACCATATATGGTTACATTCCAAAGCACATACTAAGCTACAGTATACTGTACATGTGGACCACATTACCCAAACAGTCCTGTGTGCACACACACCTATAATTTCCATGCTAATATTGTTTCTACATATCGCAATGAATAAAATTCTTCTATAGTTACTGCTATGTGTTATATCGTTAAATTAAACCACATTTACAGTCATTTATGTGATAATTACAACTAGGATTATGCTGACATATAATGGCAATTTACAAGACTTTTTGTGTTTCTTATCTTTTCCTGCATAATCATCATATTTGTCTTTTTAATTTTAAATGATTATTATATTTGTTTATCATCAAATTACATTTAACAGCAAAGTAATAAAATTGTATTTCCATCTCCATGCAACATTTTCTATTCCTGATTTGATTATACAAAAAACATCTAGATTTTATTGTGTTTATATATGTATAATGAAAACGTGTAATTATTTGATGAAACATTTAGGCTTCACTATATTTTAAGACAGGATCATAGACTATTACAGACAGATACGACATAAATTGATTTTTAAAATGTTATGTTTTAAGTTCATAAATATTTTCAAACATTTATTCTGTTTTAAAGTTATGCTTTATCAACATTTAGCTTGAATGCACAATTGTATATAAAGGTTTATTATGGACAAAATAACTACTTGTAAAAGCTTAAATAAACTCAACTTCCATTTCAATTGAACTCAGATTTTTGTGATGATTTTGTAGTTGTGGTGTATATTGCTGTCGTTACTGTTGTATATATGATACACACCCTCCGTGTATTTCAGGATTGGATCTCTGATACTCAGTATGAAGATAGCCAGTGACTCAGCTGTTCAGATTTATGTCCAGTATAACGTAGGGCCGCACTGTAGAAAGTGGTTCAGTCAGGCAAGTGCAGCTGGTGTTGGATGGCAAAATCTGATTGGAGGACCTTCTCTCTATCACTCTTTATACTGCCAAATTGTTGGATCCATCACTTGAAACTGTGCCCATGTAACACATCCCATTAAATAATGTGACAATTAAATGAAGCATTTTATTTTTGTGAAATATAGAACAGGACATATTACTAAATACAAAATCCTGTCTCTATTTCTCTAGCATTAAGCGAGATCATTGAAAAACATGCAGCCACAGAACAATTAAATATTATCAGTGTATATTTGTTTTTCAGCAAGTTAAAATTGTGTATGAATAAATGTCTTCTACTGTCTACTGTATTGTCTAGTATGTATGTATTTTTTTTATTCTAGTTTTGTGAATACAACAGTTATAAGCACTCTATTTCATTATGTTACAGTTATGATTCAAATGGACAGAGCTGTGTATGATTAACATCATGGTTTACATATAAGGTAGCTGGGCACAATCAAATTTAAGCCTGCATGAAACATAGAAAATAAAGTTCTACAATCTTGAGATTTAAAAAAAAAAGTAAATTTACCAACAGGAAGGAATCTCCCCTAACAGTCTAAAACCTCTCAGTTATTTATCAGGGCTCTATTGATAGATATTAAAAGTCTTTATGAATTAGAATACCATGCATGGAATCAATAAACATTCTTAATCTGCTTAATCCCAGGTTTAGTCATTATTAATTACTGTATTGTACATTTGGGTACTACAGCAAGTACAGTTAAAACTAATGGAACCACAATACCAATAATGGTTTCCAGGACATTGTTGCTTCTTTCTGCTTTCTCTCTTGCTTGCTCATCACCCATTGGAGTTTCTCTTTGAATTCTGACCTTTTCCTCTTGAATTGCTTGTTCAGCCTTCTCCAGCATTTTATTTGTGTAGTGACTTCCACCATTTTTTGTAATCAGCTGATCTATCTGTTCAAGCAGCTTATTAACCTGTTCTGGATCCTTAACCTCATTGTTTAATACATGGATTCTTCCACTGGTGGTTTGAATAAATTTCTCCAGGTCAGAACCTTTGGTTACAAACTCCTGAATGCTTTTCTTGCTTTTTGCAAGCTGGTCTCCATGTGTAAAGAGCACCATGATGTACTGTGAAGAACCTTCACCAAAGATTCCTTTGATTAGCTCCACTGTATCTTTCTCTTCTTTGGTGAATCTTCCGGGTTGTAGAACCACCACAAACACATGAGGGCCCGGTGCACACAGGGATATGCATGTCTTGATCTTCATTATAATTTCTGCCTCTGTAACGTTGGTATCAAAAAGGCCTGGAGTGTCTATTACTGCAACCGTTCTCCCATTTATTTTTACTTTGGCTTTCTCACAGACTGTGCTCACAGATGAGCTAGACAATTCAGATTTGAATGCTTCTTTTCCAAGGATAGTGTTTCCTGTAGCACTCTTTCCCACTCCAGTCTTTCCCACCAGCACAATCCTCAGTTCACTTGTATTCTCCTGCTCCATTTGCACTGTTGAAGGACAAGTATACCATTACTCCTGAATTTATTTTCCTTTTATCTTTTCATAGCTGCTGTCTTTTGATATGATGATTAATTCCCATTAAAATATGGTTTATGTTTTTTCAAACTGTGCTGTAATATATAGCACAGAACTTTCATCTGAGTTTTACATCTGAAGATTGTTTTCAGGGCTGTATTCAAATATATGTTACAAGTGCTTAGTGAGGATTTAATACCCACATTGTGCACATTGGTTAACAACTGTGTAGGAATATTTACATTTACAGCATTTAGCAGACATCTTTATCCAGTGCGACATTACATTAGCAGTCCAATTAGCAGTCCAACACCTAAACTACTGAGCTATCACTTCCTTTAGAGTGTTTTACTAAGAAGATTGACAATGCTTTCTTTTCTTCAGTCTGTGTTTGAATTATATTTATAAAATCTCAATGTACAGAATGATCATGGCCCTTCCTCTCTCATGCGATATGAGGAGTGTTGTGTGTTGCGCAGCAGCACAAATAAATTGTAAACCGTTTTACTCTTGCCCAAGACTACCAGTGTGCTATTTTCTCAAAAACCTCCACAACACTACAGTACAGACGTAATATAACGGCACGATCTGCAACACCCTCCTCAAACCAGCAGAGAGAACCCTCACCTAAGTTTTAACCCCTTTCATTAATGCAAGCGCGTTGCATTATTCCTCTGTGTTTATACTAAGGGTTTTGTTATTTCTGTGTCTTACCGTGTTTCTGATTTTGCCTGTTGTCTCTTTCTACTATGATTTTTGTCTTAAGTATTTTTTGCTTTGTTTGCCTGTGTATTGTGCTTTCCTGGTGTTAAACTTATTGCCTGTTATTTGGATTCTGTTTTTGGATTAGGTTTAAATCTGTTGTTTGTGTTATTAAATCTGCACATGGATCCTATGCTCTCATTAAACCTAAACACATTTTAGAAGTAACGGAGGACTTTAGCATATATGGTGAAGTTTGTGTAAAATATGTGTGTCCTCAGTAATGTGCTTTATCGTTAAATTAAACCAAATTTACAGTCATTTATGTGATAATTACAACTAGGACTATACTGAAATATAATGCCAATTTACAAGACATTTTGTGTTTCTTATCTTTTCCTGCATAATTATCATATTTGACTTTTTATTTTTAAATTGTTATTTTTGTTTAGCATTAAATTACATTTAACAGCAAAGTAATGAAATTGTATTTCCATCTCCATGCAACATTTTCTATTCCTGTATTTGATTATACAAAAAAGATTTTTTGTTTTATATATAAAATATAAATGTGTAATTATTTGATGAATCAAACATTTAGGCTTCACTATATTTTAAGACAGGATCATAGACTATTACAGTTACGACATAAATAGATTTTTAAAATGTTATGTTTTTAGTCCACAAATATTTTCAGACATTTATTCTGTTTTAAAGTTATGCTTTATCAACATTTAGCTGGAATCACAATTGTATATAAAGGTTTATTATGGACAAAATAACTACTTGTAAAAGCTTAAATAAACTCACCTTCCATTTCAATTGAACTCAGATCTTTGTCTGTGATGATGTTGTGGTGTATATTGCTGTCGTTACTGTTGTATATATATACTCAGGTTATGATACACACCCTCTGTGTGTTTCAGGATTGGATCTCTGATACTCAGTATGAAGATAGCCAGTGACTCAGCTGTAAAGATTTATGTCCAGTATAACGTAGGACCGCACATCCTGCAGAATGTGGTTCAGTCAGGCAAGTGAAGCTGGTGTCAGATGGCAAAATCTGATTGGAGGACATTCTTCCCTCGGGCCAACAGACTCCTCAGTATTTAACTCTGCACATAACAAAAGCATCGTGCATACATTCCCATGATCCCTTCAGCTCTCTGTCTTTTCTTAATTGAAAGCATATTAATCACTCATTATTATACATTTTATCCAGCGCATTTTATCCTTACTCATTGCTCATTTTATACAACTGAGCAATTTAAGGTAAAGGACCTTGCTCAAGGGCCCAGCAGTGGCAGCTTGGTGGACCTGGGATTCAAACTCACAACCTTCTGATTGGTAGTACACTTTAACCCTGATAGTAACATTTAATGCCATTTTGTTTTTGTTCTCTTAAATCATAGATGTTTCTGTTTGCATCTGTGTCACTCATTTCCTGTTTCCTGCTTCATCTCTGTTAAAGAACCTGCACCTGAAACTGCCCATGTTACACATCCCATTAAATAATGTGACAATTAAATGAAATATAGAACAGGACATATTAATAAATAAAAAATGCTGTCTCTATTTCTCTAGCATTTACAGAGATCATTGAAAAACATGCAGCCACAGAATAATTAAATATTATCAGTGTATGTGTGTTTTTCTGTGAGTTAAAAGGGTGTATGAATAAATGTCTTCTACTGTCTACTGTAACCCGATGCAGCGTGATGACAGAGTTGTATTTGAATTGTTGTTTCTAAAGTAACTGAAGCAAAGTGCTAAAGTTGATAGGTTTCTAAAGTAACTGAAACTTGTTGTGTGGTCATCAGTTGATTGCTGTTTTGCACAATCTTTTACAATATCTCATGTGACTGCTGCTATAATACTGTGTTCATTCCAGTATTTCTGCACACGCAATATTGATTGAACATACAGTATTTTCACTGGTCGGTGCTGTTTCTGTTTATTGTCTTTTGTGTGATGTCTTGTATTGTTTGTTTGCACTGTCTTGTTTGTCTTGTCCTGCACTGTGTACACCAGGTTGCACAGATGCACTTTATGTGGCTAACCTACTAAGTCCTTATCTCTGTCTTTGTTCTATGTAGCACCAGGGTCCTGGAGAAACATTGTCTCATTTCACTGTGTACTGCGTCAGCTATATTTGGCTGAAATGACAATAAAATCTTCTTGACTTGACTTATAATTCTGTTAAGATTCGAAGGTAACTGAATCAGCCCGACACAGTGTGGCTTCTAAAGTAACTGAAACTGGTGATAGTGTAGAGGGTGATGTAGAAACTGAGGTCAGATTGTGGAAGCAGATGGGTTGTGGAGATACGGCCTTCTTTCTCTGTAACTGTGGTCCCTCTTGCATCTCGCCACCTTTGATCCGGACTACATGGATGAGGCGGTGGGAAAGCAGAAGGGTGGGTTGCCCAAATATGAGCCACTTGAAACGAGTCGGTTCCAGTAAGCTAAGTGCTTACTCAACAGACATATGTTTTGATTCGACTACTGTGAACATGGGTTTAATAAATGCCTGTTCTATTGTAAATAAGACTTTTATTTTGAATGACTTTTATATTACTCATTGTCTGGACTTACTCTTCATTACTGAGACTTGGCTAAACGATAAGGACATGAATCCTATAGCTGAGCATTTACCGCCGGATTGCCAGTTTTTACATACCCCAGTTTTACATACTGCCAGTTTTTACATACCCCGTGGATAAATCGTCATGGGGGAGGTCTAGGTGCTATTTTTAGTAATTTGTTTAAATGTAAGCAGCTCCCCACTGAGAATTGTAAATCCTTTGAAGTTCAAGTTATGAAGGTTGACATGTCTACGCCTGTGTATTCCACATTAGTTTATAGGCCACCTGGTTGCAGTAAGGATTTCCTTGAGGATTTTTATGTTTTTTTATCTGGTGTTATAACATGTGCTGACAAGACTCTGATTATGGGGGATTTTAATATTCATGTCTGTTGCCCAGAAAAACCCATGTCTAAGGATTTTTTAATTTTTGAAACTTTTAATCCCACCCAGAGTGTAATGGGGTATAAACATGTTCATGGGCATACACTGGATATGGTGTTATCTTTGGGTATAAGTATTGAGAGTATTTGCATCGATGAGACTCCTATTTCGGATCATAAGCCTGTTAGGTTTAATTTGAACATGCCTCGTGTTGTACAGGATGTTTCTTTTCCTCCAAAAATGTCCAGAGTCATTACATATCATACACATGATGCTTTTACTGCTGCTTTAATGGCTGCATAGCTCCCTTTTGTAAATGGTTTCTCTGAAGTGCCTGTAACAGCACCAGATGAAATGGTACACTCTTTAATCATGTATGTAGTAAGATTCTTGATACTGTTGCACCTTTTAAGGTGAAGAGGCAAAAAGTGAATAAGCGACCATGGCTAAATGAGGTAACACAGGGTTTTAGGTGGGTTTGCAGGCAGGCTGAGTGTACATGGGTTAAAAATAAATTACAAATTTTATATGATATTTTTAGGGAATCCTTGAAAAATTATCAAAATGCAGTCAAATCAGAAAGATCATCTTATTTCTCAAGGATTGTACCACAAGGCGTGAGCAACCCCAAAGTGCTGTTTGCTACCATAGATAAGGTGTTAAACCCACCTAAAAGTGTACTTGTAAGGCCATCTCATGACTTATGCCAAGATTTTTTGAAGTTTTTGGTGGACAAAGTGGATCTGATCAGGTCGAGTATATCAGGAGTAGGGCACACAGTGTTTAATATAATAGAGAGACCCTCTCTCTTAGTTTTGAGTCAGTTTAAGTTGGCTTCATTGGAACAGTTGGAGGGCATTGTCTTGCATTTAAAATCTACTACATCCATTTATGATGTCCTCCCCACTAAATTGTTAAAAGAGGCAATGGCCCTAGCATTCTTTTAATTATCAACAATAGCCTACAATCTGGCATAGTACCACTTGAGTTCAAGCGGGCCATTATTGAGCCGGTGCTAAAAAAGACTAATTTGGATAGTCAGG
The DNA here is from genome assembly GCF_030014155.1 of Tachysurus vachellii. NCBI lineage: Eukaryota > Metazoa > Chordata > Actinopteri > Siluriformes > Bagridae > Tachysurus > Tachysurus vachellii. Next base: position 23,628,686 of record NC_083465.1, read on the forward strand.
ATCTCAAAGATTTTAGGCTAAAAATATATTTCAAAACTCCCCTTTATGGGTAAGATTTTAGAAAAAGTTGTCCACACTCAACTTATAACCATAGAAACCATAGTACTGAAACAGCATTCATAAGAGTTGTAAATGACATTTTAATGGGAAGAGATTCTGGGAAATGTGCTGCTTTGATGATGGTGGACTTGAGCGCATCTTTTGACACTGTTGATCACGACATTTTTTAGCACGTCTTAGAGATGATGTTGGTATTAATGATGTGGCCTAGAAGTGGTTTGGTTCCTACCTAAGGGACAGAAAATGTTCAGTTAAGATTGGAGATTCTCTTTCTGACACTGTGGATATTTTGTGGGGGTCCCTCAGGGATCTATTCTTGGACCAACCATGTTCTCTCTGTATTTGTTGCCTCTGGGGTCAATTTTTAGACGCCACAATATTTTGTGTATAATATTATAATATTATTGTGTAATCAAGTTCCTGAAATGCTAGACAGTGATGAGAACTCAGAAAGAGATCCTCAGTCAGTGAGCAGTCAATACTCTGACTGTACATTTACATTTCCTATGGCACCAATTCACTCAACTAAGACCATGTGTGCTAGTGAAGGAGCGGAGGAACCAATGACCTCTACTATGGTCAGATGGTTTAATCCCAATGAGCTAGAAACTGTGATAAAAAGTATGGGTAAATTTGATCCTGCCAAACAAGATCCATTAGATTTTCTGCAAATCTTGGAGCAATATGCAGACATTTACAAATTTACAGATGGTGATACATGTGTGTTGTTTATTGTGTGTTTGCCTGACACTTGGTCTGAAGCGTTAAATAAGAAAGTCAAAACTAGAACTGCCATTAAGTTACAGAGGAATCAGGCACTGCAGTCCTAGGTGTAATGTCAGTTGACTGGGATAAAATATCTGATGTGCACATGAGGAAAGGGGAGCACCACATGGCATTTTCAGAGTGATTATTGGAAAGATTTAAAACTTTCAGTGGCAATCCTGACATCGCTCCAAATGATGTCAGTTTTAAATCTGCTTTGATTAATAAATGTGACCCACTAAAACGACACAGTTTTTCAACAGCAATGCCAACTCAAAGAGGTCCCATCCTGTGTCAGCAGTAGGTGTTAAAAACCTTAATAAGAATTGAGCCTGCCAGGTTTCCTGGAAAAGAGAGAACTGTACTACCGGAGATAGAAAGAAAATACTACCCCCTCATAACCCTGATAACCTCCTGGTGTGTTATTCATGTGGCAAAGTGGGACATATTTAAAGGGAATGCAAATTTCCCCTTAAGAGAACAGGCACCAAAACTGATTCTAACCAGTTACAGACTACAGTAAACAGACTGAGAAAGGAGCTCAATAATCTGTTTAACAACTGGCCTGTTATTTTTCACAAAGCCACTCAAAGCAAAGCAAATTTGGCAAAGACAGAAAAACAAAATGCATTTTAAAAATTGAAATTAGTGATGAAGTCAGGGTAAAGAACAGGGCCCATATTCTGCTCACTGGGAGAGACCATGCAGAGATTCATGTTACATGTACTGTTTGTTCTCTGTGTGGTGTTGCACTGGTATCATGTAGACTCAGTGCTGACCTACGATTGCCAAGCCCTATTTAACATCAAGTGTTGTATGGAAGCTGGTTACCTGGAAAACTGCCCAGTTCTCTACTCTCGCTCTCAATCCTCTTCCAATCCACCTGCGCCAGAGTGCGTTTACCAGTTACCTTGCTGTGTTCATCTTCTGCGGAAACGCGCAGAAAGAGAGGTTGTCGTGGCGGTGTTCGAGTGAGAATTAGACGGGCGATTGCTTCCACCTTAAAATTCTCAACCCAGCTTTCCCTGGATACATCATTTTTGGAGGGGCATAATCTGGCGCGACGCTCTTGGGATTATTTCTATGCTTTTCATCTTCCAGTTTTCGGTGATTCTTCTACCTCCGCTTTGCCGCGTTTACGACTTAGCCGGAGAGGAGTGGAAAGTTTAAATCTTTGCCAACTGGATTTTGTTCAACTTTATCGGAACCCGGAACTAGAGTCTCACCTTAACATGGCCTTAGTCAATGCTAGGTCTGTGTGCAACAAGACTTATATTTTAAATGACTTTTATACTGGACGGAACTTGGATATCCTTTTCCTGACGGAGACGTGGGCCTCTGCCGGTGAGTCGTCAGTTTTTGAAGAACTGTGGCCGCCGGGCTGTTGTTTTATTAGTACACCACGATGTACTGGCAAGGGTGGTGGGGTTGCCATGGTTTTTAAACAAACCCTTAACATATGTCCCGTTTCTGTTGGGAGTTATGTATCATTTGAGTTACAATGTATTGTGCTTGAGATTGATTCCACTACAGAACACTGCAGTGGAATCAATCTCAAGCACAATACATTGTAACTCAAATGATACATAACTCCCAACAGAAACGGGGAGTTTATCGCTTATTTATAGGCCACCTAATGTTGACAGTGCTTTTATACGAGAGTTTTGTGAATTTGTAACTCATATCATGCCATCATATGATCAGCTGTTATTATTGGGTGATTTTAATATACATGTGTGCTGCCCAGGTCGACCTTTGGTCAATGAATTTAGTAATATTTTGGAATCTTTTGGTTTTATGCAACATATACTGTAAATGGAGCAACTCATACCCATGGTCACACACTGGACCTTATTTTGTCAAATGGTGTTGCTGTAGAAGATGTAACCATAGAAGATGTCTCCTTCTCTGATCACTGCCCTATTGTTTTTAATGTCCATGCTGAGAATTCTGCAGTTATGGAAAAATGTCTGGGCCGTTACTCTCGTTGTATTAATTCATCTATTTCTCCTCAGTTTAGTGAAATCTATCATGCTAACGCTGTTGAAGGATTTATTTTGAATGCTGTTGAGTCTTCCATTGGGCCTGATGAACTGACTTCTCTTCTTTATACATCTTGTTCTAATATTTTAGATGCTATTGCACCTTTTAAGTTAAAGTCACCCAGACAGAAATCTTATTACTGGCTTGACGATAATGCTCTCAGGCGGGCATGTCGTCAAGTGGAGAGGAAATGGAAACAGGATTCGTTGACTGTGTCTCGTGAGTTTTTCAAAGATTGTTTGTTTAACTTTCAGAAAGCTGCAACATCAGCTAGGTCTAAGTATTTTTCAGACTTGATTAAGAAGCACTCTCATAGACCTAGAATTCTGTTTTCCACGATTAATTCAATAATAAATCCAGGTTGTCAGTTTCATGTGGAACCCTCAACTGAACTCTGTGAAAAATTTTTACTTTTTTTTTCAGATAAAGTGTTAGCTATTTGATCCTCTTTTACCTTGCACTCATCAGATCTGTCACTGTTTTCGCTGGCAAGTCCGGCTTCCTTTTCTTGTTTTCAAACTGTTTCTTTGAGGGAACTCTGTGATCTGGTCAATAAGATGAAGAAAACTGCCTCTTCACTTGATGTCATTCCTTCCGAGATTATTAAGGCCTCTTTTTCTGAAATTGGTACTTCCATTCAGTCATTGATTAACTTGTCTCTAAGTGCTGGGGTTGTCCCGAAATGTTTCAAGCATGCTGTAGTTCAACCTTTGCTTATGTAACAGGGTTTGGACGAAAATTGCCTTGATAATTATCGGCCTGTCTCTAAGCTTTCATTTTTATCAAAACTTTTAGAAAAAGTTGTATATTCGCAATTGATTTCCTTTTCGAATACAGCTAAATTAACAGAACCTCTCCAATCTGGTTTCTCTGCTCATCATAGCACTGAGTCTGCGTTGCTTAAAGTACTCAATGACATTTTGCTTGCAGTGGATAGTGGTAAGAATTCAGTTCTGCTGCTTCTTGATCTTACAGCTGCTTTTGATACAGTTGATCATGATATTCTTCTCTGCCGGTTAGAAAATATGTTTGGTTTTGGAGGTATTGCTTTGCAGTGGTTCAACTCATATCTTAGAGACAGGTCTTTTTCTGTTGAGTTAGGTAAGTTTTCTTCATCTGTTGCTCCTATTACCTGTGGAGTGCCTCAAGGATCCATTTTAGGGCCACTTCTTTTTAATTTATATATGCGACCTTTGGGGGACATTATTAGGAGACACAATGTTTCATTTCATTTATATGCTGATGATACCCAGTTGTACATACCATTGAAAGCTGGCGATACCATTCAACCGTTATTGGACTGCCTTGGGGACATCAAGAAATGGCTGTCCAATAGCTTTCTTCGACTAAATGAAAATAAAACGGAAGTAATCGTCTTTGGCCCCCCTAAGTTGAGAAGTGGTCTTATAAACGAGCTTGGCAAGCATTTCCCCTCAGTCTCCTCCCAGGTTAGGAATCTTGGTGTCATTCTGGACTCTGAACTTTGCTTAACTAAGCAGATTAATACAGTTGTCAAGAACAGTTTTTATCAGTTACGGATCATCTCGAGACTGAAATCTTTTTTAACTTTTAATGACCTGGAGAAAGTCATTCATGCTTTTATCACCTCCCGCCTTGACTACTGTAATTCATTATATTTGGGTCTTCCTCAGTCATCCATTGCACGCTTACAGATGGTACACAATGCAGCTGCGAGACTTTTGACCGGGGCAAAGAAAACAGATCACATTACACCAATTTTAGCCTCTCTTCATTGGCTTCCTGTCTATTTTAGAATTCAATTTAAAATCTTGTTGTTTGTTTTTAAAGCTCTTAATGGTCAAGCCCCATCTTATCTCACAGATCATCTTATTCCTTTTTCATCCACCAGATCTCTAAGATCTGCTGATAGAGCTCTCTTGGTTGTCCCTCGCTCATGCTTAAAAACGAAAGGTGATAGGGCTTTTTCTATTGCGGCCCCCCGTCTCTGGAACCAACTTCCACTCGACATTCGCCTTGCACCTTCCAGTACAACTTTTAAAGTGAAGTTGACAACATATTTTTATTCCCAGGCATTTTAATCGGATTTTGTCTATGTTCTATTGTTTTATTGTATCATCTGTTTTGTTTATTTTATGTTTAGTTTTTGACTTTGTTCAGCACTTTGGTCAGCTCTGCTGTGATAAATGTGCTACAGTATATAAATAAACTTTACTTACTTACTTACAAGCTCTGCCACAACCTGGTAAGAGATGGTTCCACATAGATCCATTAATATCATAAAAAGCTGATGGCTGTCATAAGGGCCATGTACTGTAAATAGGCAAGTGTCTGTTGTATGTGTTTGTAATGTTTTTTTGGGTGTTGTGTTTATAAAAAAAATAGGAGGGGGCATAATTTCATTATGTTTTCAAGTGTTTTTCAGATCTAATCAAAAGGAAATTTCACTTTGTATAATACCAGCAGCTTGGTCCATAGGAAAATATTACTTCCCATATGTGAATGCACCCTACAGACAATGTTATTGAATACAGAGGAACAACTAGGCTTTGATGAAGATATCCCAGAATTTGATTTTGAATTAAATTGTTAAACTCAATTGATTAAATTGTTAGTATGGGAGTGGCAGCAGGACATCAAGTACCACCACCAACAAAGGATATACGTGACCGCGATTATCATTTAAAGTGACCATTTGGTTGATAACAATTGTAACAATACCAAGCCAAGGTGTACGTGACCATGGTTAACATTTAAAGACATCCGGCCAGACAACAATGTGTATCCCATCCTTTTGAGGGACACTCGGTTCTTACACTCAATACTCATTCAAAGTGGAACCTCATTTAAACTACAAAGGTGGAAAACGGTATAAAATGCTTGAGCATGATTTGCCCAGGGTTCTTCTTGACTCTGAATAACCCAAAGTACTTCATGTATTTTGTTACTGCTACGTTGGAATAAACTTCTTGTACTTTATTAAGATCTTCATCCTCATCCTTTTATTTTCTTACATTTTATTTCTTGCAGAGGATTTTTGAACATGGATATTGTGCATGTGTTGCACCCTTTACATAAAATGGCTGTTTTTTCCTTCTATTTTATCATGGTGTCTATTTTCTCCAAGAACTCTCTGACCTGAGCTTTATTTTCTGTGTCAACATTTTTGACCACATGGTACAGTCCCCCAAATCTTCTAATTAGAATAGAATATATTTAGGTAAAAAAAGTCTGTCATTTTTACTGTAGTTGTAACGTCTGTCATTTTTACTGTAACTCTCTAGTGACACACTGAAGTTTTATTTTTATTTGCTGCTTTGTAATGTACTACTGTATACGTGTATTTACAGATTGAAAACCAGATATCACAGTATAAACAATTCTTGTTTAAAAAAATAAGTGTCTGTATATCAGTGTCTCCAGGGTAGGTCACTGAAATTCAGTTCTCCTTTAAACCCAGGTTCCCAAAAGATAAACGTTTTTGAAAGTCACACGATGTGACTCAGAGTTTAGTTTGCTTCTGCTGTGTGAAAACAAATAATTGACCTTACAATTAATAGAGGTACTCTAATCACAGCAATTCAAATGTAGCTTTCAGGTAGCGTTTCTTTTTAAGGTTTTAATAATTTTTGTATGCATTTTAACTGTCTGTTTTTCATTTTATTTATCCAATGTATATTCCTAAATTATGTTGATTCACAAAAAGTAGGTGTGTGATTTCCAGTAGACACACTGTAGGTATGTCAGGAAAGCAAGGAATATCTATCGTTATCAGTATATACAGTATCTATATTAAATATCCTTTAGTGACGTAAGCAGACGTGACATACGGCTAAGTATGGTGACCCATACTCAGAATTCGTTCTCTGCATTTAACCCATCCAAAGTGCACACACACAGCAGTGAACACACATCATGAACACACACCCGGAGCAGTGGGCTGCGGTGCCCGGGAAGCAGTTGGGGGGTCCGGTGCCTTGCTCAAAGTCTCAGTCATGGCCAGCCCGAGACTCGAACCCACAACCTTAGGGTTAGGAGTCAAACTCTCTAACCATTAAGCCACGACTTCCCCCTATGGATATCCTGTGTATAAAGCTGTAAAATTTTAAACATTATGTATGACCAGTTAAACATCTGAATTGCTTTAATATTACTGAGGCATTCATCCATCGTATCCCTTGTATGCAGAAGAGGAAGCAACACTTGTGGTCACATTGTCTGATTTTTAAAGAAGTTATTTGCAAATTATGGTGGAAAATAAGTATTTGGTCAATAACAAAAGTTTCTCAATACTTTGTTATATACCCTTTGTTGGCAATGACAGAGGTCAAAAGTTTTCTGTAAGTCTCCACAAGGTTTTAACACACTGTTGCTGATAGTTTGGCCCATTCCTCCATGCAGATCTCCTCTAGAGCAGTGATGTTTTGAGGCTGTCGCTTGGGAACACGGATTTTCAACTCCCTCCAAAGATTTTCTATGGGGTTGAGATCTGGAGACTGGCTAGGCCACTCCAGGACCTTGAAATGCTTCTTACGAAGCCACTCCTTCGTTGCCCGGGCGGTGTGTTTGGGATCATCGTCATGCTGAAAGACCCAGCCACGTTTCATCTTTCATCTTTACACAGATCAGTTGTCCTGGTCCCTTTGCAGAAAAACATCCCCAAAGTGTGAAGTTTCCACCCCCATGCTTCACAGTAGGTATGGTGTTCTTTGGATGCAACTCAGCATTCTTTCTCCTCCATACACGACAAGTGGAGTTTTTACCAAAAAGTTTTATTTTGGTTTCATCTGACCATATGACATTCTCCCAATCTTCTTCTGGGGCATCCAAATGCTCTCTAGCTGCTTAGGCAGGGGGACACGTCTGGCACTGCAGGATTTGAGTCCCTGTCGGCGTAGTGTGTTACTGATGGTGGCCTTTGTTACTTTGGTCCCAGCTCTCTGCAGGTCATTCAGTAGGTCCCCCATGTGGTTCTGGGATTTTTGTTCACCGTTCTTGTGATCACTGTGACCCCATGGGGTGAGATCTTGCGTGGAGCCCCAGATCGAGGGAGATTATCAGTGGTCTTGTATGTCTTCCATTTTCTAATAATTGCTCCCACAGTTGATTTCTTCACACCAAGCTGCTTACTGTACCTATTGCAGATTCAGTCTTCCAAACCTGGTGCAGGTCTACAATTTTGTTTCTGGTGTCCTTTGACAGCTATTTGGTCTATAGTGGAGTTTGGAGTCTGACTTTTTGAGGTTGTGCACAGGTATCTTTTGATAACGACTGATAACGAGTTCAAACAGGTGCCATTAATACAGGTAACGTGTGTGAGGAGCCTCTTAAAGAAGTTACAGGTCTGTGAGAGCCAGAAATCTTGCTTTTTTTGTAGGTGAACAAATACTTATTTTACCGAGGAATTTACCAATTAATTCATTAAAAATCCTACAATGTGATTTCCTGGATTCTTTCCCCCATTCTGTCTCTCATAGTTGAAGTGTACCTAAGATGAAAGTTACAGGCCTCTCTAATCTTTTTAAGTGGGAGAACTTGCACAACTGGTGGCTGACTAAATACTTTTTTCCCCACTGTATCTCATTGCTGTAAGACACAATAGCTTATTACTGCCTATGATTCCAATTGGTTTTAATGAGGACAAGATCAGTATTCCTTTTTATTGGAGTATAATTTTTTTTTATTCAAGTCATGGATAAAGAGATTAAGAGCAAGACGTCATGTTACGTAAAGTGGTGTGGAGTTACAAAAAAAAAAAAAAAAACGCAAAGATAAGGGACACACATTAATATTGACAATTGCACAAAGAAGTTACACAAACATTAAGTTTATTAAGTAAATATTTAAAATAGTCACAAACAGCATTTATTGAGGTATATGAATGAGAGAATTTTAATAATTTAATCAATCAAATATGTAGAGATGAGCCGGATACTCGGCTGAAACAAGTATCCGGTACGGATAAAGCACTTCTGCCGAGTACGAGTATTATACAAGTAATACGAGTCAATATCTGTGCTCGGCTTGAATGAAAATCATCATTGGGTAGCTGATTGTCAGCGTTCTGTGATAGGCTAGTCACAGCGCCCCTCCCCTACAGTGATAGGCTAGTCACAGCGCCCCTCCCGTACACACATACAGATGTATTGTGTTGCTGTGTCTCGCTCTGCTCACTCACAGTCACACACAGAACAGCTCTCTGTCTCTCCCTCAGTCACTCGGGTCAGTCGGGTCACTCGGGAACAGCTCTCTGTCTCTCCCTCAGTCTTTTCCGTTAACGTTTCTTTAGCTTCAGCTTTTTATTTCGGGTTGTAAAGTTAATAATACGTACTTACTAACCAGTAGAGTTCTGGTAAACGTGGGTTCGTTCAGACGTGGTGCTTGCTTGGTAGAATGCGTTTCTCCGACAGGCAGAGACATTGTGTCTCTGCCTGTCGGAGATTTTTTTCTTTTTTAAACCTTCAGCTGTCTCTAACCAGACACAGTGTCTGACACGTTTTTGCTGTATTTCATAAAAACATAAAGGTAGTAAGCTAGTGTTATAAATATTACAAATTAATTATTACCGGTCGAAGCCCCGCCTACTTCCGGGTCAGGCTCCACCCTCTCCGCGTACGGATACGGATACAGATAATTCATATGGTTAACAGATACAGATACAGATACAGATAATGCTGTACTCGCTCATCCCTACAAATATGTACATGTATGTATACAGTAACACTGATTCACTAGGTTACAGACTTACAGACCATCAACCTCAAACTCTATTCAAGTTATTATTATTTAATGTGCATAAAACAAACAGGGAAAAATAAGTGCTAGTTTAAATGTTTCAGGAAGAGGTTGGTCTTCACACGTGTTTTGAAGATAGCCAGTGACTCAGCTGTTCAGAATATCTAAGGGAGGTTTATGTCCAGTATAACCTAGGACCACAAACCCTGAGATTCTGAGATGATCACATTTCTTATAAAAAGAGGTTATTTTAGTAACCTTCCTGTCAAAATAAACCACTCTGGTCATTCTACTCTAACCTCTTATCAACAATTTGTAGAACCTCTACTCACCATACTGTGTAAACTCTAGAGACTGTTGAGTATAAAATTCCCAGGAGATCAGCAGTTTATGAAATACTCAAACCAGCCTCTCTGGCACCAACGATCAGATCAAGCTTACATTTTTCCTGAAGCTCTTGTCCTGGATCTGCATCAGTTCATACATTGTTCTTTACTACATGTTTGGTTGATTAGATTAACTGGATGTCTAATAAAAATGATTACGTGCTTTTAATAAAGTGGCCTGTGTGTATGCAAATCTCTGAATCTAAATATAAAAACATACTGTATTTACTACACCGATTTTACAACACCGAGCATTATCCTGATACCAGCTTTCCCTGATAAGAGCCAGACACTTCATTGCTAAAGTGCAATTGATCTGAGGGTAAGTGATCCTTATCAGAGAAGATCCCAGCATGTTGTATATATTCTTTATTAAAAAACACACTGCTTGTTTACTCAGTACAGCATGGCACAGCACTGCTTCACAGGCACAAGGCCTGACTGTTCTCTATACCCTCTACACAGATATGAGCTGCATAATGAACTGTGGGAAAGTTTGGTTTCTATGACTACATGATCCAGATATTAAATGGTATTACACCCAGTTGAGTTTTACATCAAGCTGAGATTAAAATCTCCTCATTTTCAATAGGAGAAGACATGGCATGCACGTAGACCTGGTTTGATGCATACAGTACATTCACTAACTGTCCACTTTAACAGGAATACTTGCACATACCTACACCTGCACATTCATGCATTAATCTACTCAGCCATTCACAGTGAGCAGAAAAGCATCTCAGAATAGACAACACATCAAACCTTGAGATGGATGAGCTAAAACAGCAGAAGTCCACTTCAGACATATTGTCAGCCAAAAACAAGAATCCGAGACCATCTTGGGCAGACTCACCTAATTCAAATCTTCTGCTTTCCAGTTTCATTTAGTTTATTCCCATAAGATTTCTGTACTTGATTGACAGGAGTGGAACCTAATCTGGTCTTCTGTTGTTGTAGCTCATCCACCACAACTTTCAAGGTTTTGTGAAGACTGAGATGTTTTTCTGCTTACTACGATTGACCTTTCTTATCAACAAGAAATCAAACTTTAGAAATGTCTCTAATTCAATGCTTTTTTGTTTTTCCACTATTCTGTGTAAACGCTAGAGACTGAGTGTGAAAATCCCAGGAGATTTATTCAGAACAGTTTATGATATACTCAAACCAGCCCATCTGGCACCAACAATCATGCCATAAAAAAAGTCACAGAGATCAAATTTTTTTATTCTGTTGTTTAATATAAATATTGCCAGATTGTATGCATTGAACTGCTGCCACGTGATTGGCTGATCAGAAACTGTATAGGTGTTCCTAATAAGGTTACTTCCTCACTGCAGTATAAATAACAGGAACCGGTCATGTTTTCTAATTGCAAATATTAGTCTGATTGTGTGATTATCATTCATATGAGAGACTATATAATGTCTTGTGACTCGGATAAAGTCATGTGTAAATAAACTTGTGACAAAAGCTACAGGCGGGTTATGAAAAAAAAAACAGCTCCGTTAGGCTTTGAAGGTAATGTTTCTGGCATGATTTGGGTCCATATGTCTGCTTTAGAGTGAAGAGTCACTGCAAATGAAAATGGCATTTGCATTTGCAAATGCAAATGGCTCGAACGACACCAGCCTGAGGCAGTCGGAGATCCTGAAGAGAGACTTCAAGACCCTGGTGGAGACGGTTCGCAGCACAGCGCCCACGGCGAGGATCATCGTGTCCGGACCACTTCCAACGTACCAGCGAGGAATTGAAAGGTTTAGTAGACTTTTTGCTTTTAATGAATGGCTTCAGTCATGGTGTCAGGCTCAGAATCTACACTTTATTGATAATTGGAATGTTTTCTGGGAGCGTCCTAGGCTGTTCCGCGCTGACGGCCTGTACCCCAGCAGAGTTGGAGCGGAGATCCTCTCGGACCACATCTCCAGGGTGCTGCACACCTTCTGACTGGTAAACTACGCCTTAAATTTAAATTTCAATAGCCATCCTTCACCTCAACACATCGATACAAATGCACACATACCTCTCCCCATAGAAACTGTGTCTGTTCCCCGAGCAGTGAGATTAAAAAGTAATTATGTAAGACGTTCTCGAAATAATCTTACTGTAATTAGACCAGAAAAATGCCAAAGAAACAAACAAAAACAGTTCCTAAAATTTGGGCTTCTGAACACCCAAAGCACTTATCGTAAATGAAATAATCTCAGACAATAGCCTTACTGCATTCTGCCTCACCGAAACCTGGATTAAACCAAATGACTACATCGTTCTAAATGAGTCTACACCATCAGGTTATATCTATAAGTACGAGCCTCGTCAGACTGGTCGTAGAGGTGGTGTCGCCACTATCTTTAATGATTGCCTTACTGTTACCCAGAGAACACAGTATAGATTTAAGTCTTTTGAAGTGCTTGTCCTTAATGTTACACTATCGCACACGCACACGAAAAAATCCCTGATGTCTCTTGTGCTAGCGACCGTGTATAGACCACCAGGGCCCTACACTGATTTTCTTAGAGAATTCACAGATTTTCTTTCTGACCTATTGATTAACTTCGATAAAGCATTAATTGTAGGAGATTTTAACATTCATGTTGACGACACAAATGATGCGCTAGGACTCACATTCATGGACTTACTAAACTCACTTGGGCTTAAACAAAACGTTACTAGAGCAACTCACCGTCGTAATCATACACTAGATTTAATAATATCACACAGAATAGCTGTCACTGATATAGATATCATTCCTCAAAGTGATGATATCACAGACCATTATCTCATAATGTACACACTACCTGTAGAACAGGCTAACTGCGTTTCACCACATTATCGTCTCGGTAGAACTATTATTCCGACCACTAAAGACAGATTCACAAATAACCTGCCTGATCTGTCTGGACTTCTTGCTGCACCCTTAAACACAGACGATCTAGATGAAATTACTAACAGCATAGGCGCTATATTCACTAGCACACTAGACACTGTTGCCCCAATCAGATTACAGAAGGTTAGAGATAAAACGCTTGCACCGTGGTATAATAGTCATACTCACAGCCTCAAGAGAGAGACCCGTAACCTCGAGCGAAAGTGGAGAAAAACTAAATTAGAGGTTTTTAGAATTGCATATAAGGAAAGTATGTCCAGCTATAGACAGGCTCTAAAAGCAGCCAGGGCTGAGCACCTGAGCAAACTCATAGAAAATAACCAGAACAATCCCAGGTTTTTATTTAGCATTTAGCATTTTATTTTACATTGCTTTACAGGTACAGGTCAGGAAGAGTTAGTTAAATGTATTACTACAGCTAAATCAACAACTTGTTCACTAGACCCCATTCCAACTAAACTACTGAAAGAAGTGTTATATAAAGCTGGTGAGCCTCTTCTTAATATTATTAACTCCTCGTTATCTTTAGGTTACGTCCCTAAATCCTTCAAGTTGGCAGTTATTAGGCCACTCATTAAGAAACCTAATTTAGATCCTAATGGACTTTCAAATTACAGACCGATTTCACACCTTCCATTTATGTCTAAAATACTAGAAAAGGTTGTGTCTGTTCAACTGAGCTCCTTCTTACAGGAGAACAATATCCTCGAAGAGTTTCAGTCAGGTTTCAGGCCCCATCATAGCACAGAAACTGCTCTTGTTAAAGTTACAAATGACTTGTTCTTAGCTTCGGACAAAGACTGTATGTCACTATTAGTTCTACTTGACCTTAGTGCTGCATTCGACACTATAGATCACAACATTCTCCTAGATCGCTTACAAAATTACACAGGTATTCATGGACAGGCTTTAAGTTGGTTTAGATCCTACCTGTCTGATCGATACCATTTTGTAGAAATAAATGGTGAATCCTCCAGTTTATTACCAGTTAATTATGGGGTCCCTCAAGGATCAGTTCTAGGACCTCTGCTTTTCTCGATATACATGCTTCCATTAGGGAACGTTATTAGAAGACATGGGATTAGCTTCCTCATCTCATCAAAACCAGATGAAATAACTATCCATCCATCCATCCATTTTCTACCGCTTATCCGGGGCCGGGTCGCGGGGGCAGCAGTCTAAGCAGGGACGCCCAGACTTCCTTCTCCCCAGACACTTCCTCCAGCTCTTCCGGGGGAATACCGAGGCGTTCCCAGGCCAGCCGAGAGACATAGTCCCTCCAGCGTGTCCTAGGTCTTCCCCGGGGCCTCCTCCCGGTTGGACATGCCCGGAACACCTCCCCAGGGAGGCGTCCAGGAGGCATCCGAAACAGATGCCCGAGCCACCTTAGCTGACTCCTCTCGATGTGGAGGAGCAGCGGCTCTACTCTGAGCTCCTCCCGGGTGACCGAGCTCCTCACCTTGTCTCTAAGAGAGCGCCCAGCCACCCTGCAGAGGAAACTCATTTCAGCCTCCTGTATCCGGGATCTTGTCCTTTCGGTCATGACCCAAAGCTCATGACCATAGGTGAGGGTAGGAACGTAGATCGACTGGTAAATAGAGAGCTTCGCCTTGCGGCTCAGCTCTTTCTTCACCACAACAGACCGGTACATCGACCGCATCACTGCAGAAGATGCACCGATCCGCCTGTCGATCTCCCGCTCCATCCTTCCTTCACTCGTGAACAAGACCCCAAGATACTTAAACTCCTCCACCTGAGGCAGGAGCTCTCCACCAACCTGAAGGGGGCAAGCCACCCTTTTCCGGTTGAGAACCATGGCCTCGGACTTGGAGGTGCTGATTCTCATCCCCGCCGCTTCACACTCGGCTGCAAACCGTCCCAGTGCACGCTGAAGGTCCTGATTTGAGGAAGCCAACAGGACAACATCATTTGCAAAAAGCATAGACGAAATCCTGTGGTCCCCAAACCGGACTCCCTCCGGCCCCCGACTGCGCATAGAAATCCTGTCTATATAGATAATGAACAGGACCGGTGACAAAGGGCAGCCCTGCCGGAGTCCAACATGCACCGGGAACAAGTCTGACTTACTGCCGGCAATGCGAACCAAACTCCTGCTCCGGTCATATAGGGACCGGACAGCCCTTAGCAGAGGGCCCCGGACCCCATACTCCCAGAGCACCCCCCACAGGTCACCACGAGGGACACAGTCGAATGCCTTCTCCAGATCCACAAAGCACATGTGGACTGGTTGGGCAAACTCCCATGAACCCTCCAGCAACCTGGCGAGGGTATAGAGATGGTCCAGTGTTCCACGACCGGGACGAAACCCGCATTGTTCCTCCTGAATCCGAGGTTCGACTATCGGCCGAATTCTCCTCTCCAGTACCCTGGCATAGACTTTTCCGGGGAGGCTGAGTAGTGTGATCCCCCTGTAGTTGGAACACACCCTCCGGTCCCCCTTCTTAAACAGAGGGACCACCACCCCAGTCTGCCAGTCCAGAGGCACTGTCCCCAGCCTCCATGCGACGTTGCAGAGGCGTGTCAACCAAGACAGCCCCACAACATCCAGAGACTTGAGGTACACAGGGCAGATCTCATCCACCCCCAGTGCCTTGCCACTGAGGAGCTTCTCAACTACCTCAGTGACCTCAGCTTGGGGGATCGACGAGTCCACAACTGAGCCCTCGGCCTCTGCTTCCTCAATGGAAGACATGTCGGTGGGGTTGAGGAGAACCTCGAAGTACTCCTTCCACCGTCCGAGGATGTCCCCAGTCGAAGTCAGCAGATTCCCATTCCCACTGTAAACAGTGTGAGCAGGGCACTGCTTCCCCCTCCTGAGGCGCCGGATGGTTTGCCAGAATTTCTTCGAGGCCAACCGATAGTCCTTCTCCATGGCCTCACCAAACTCCTCCCAGACCCGAGTTTTTGCCTCCGCAACCACCCAGGCTGAAGCTCGCTTAGCCCTCCGGTACCTATCAGCTGCCTCCGGAGTCCCCCGAGCCAACCAGGCTCGATAGGACTCCTTCTTCAGCTTGACGGCATCCCTTACTTCCGGGGTCCACCACCGGGTTCGGGGATTGCCGCCACGACAGGCACCGGAGACCTTACGGCCACAGCTCCGAGTGGCTGCGTCGACAATGGAGGTGGAGAACATGGTCCACTCGGACTCAATGTCTCCAACCTCCCTCGGGATCTGGTTGAAGCTCTGCCGGAGGTGGGAGTTGAAGTTCTCTCTGACTGGAGACTCTGTCAAACGTTCCCAGCAGACCCTCACAGTACGTTTGGGTCTGCCAAGTCTGTCCAACTTCCTCCCCGCCATCGGATCCAACTCACCACTAGGTGGTGATCAGTTGACAGCTCCGCCCCTCTCTTCACCCGAGTGTCCAAGACATACGGCCGGAGGTCAGATGAAACAACCACAAAGTCGATCATCGACCTCCGACCTAGGGTGTCCTGGTACCATGTGTACTGATGGACACCCTTATGCTTGAACATGGTGTTCGTTATGGACAAACTGTGACTAGCACAGAAGTCCAATAACAGAACACCACTCGGGTTCAGGTCGGGGGGGGCGTTCCTCCCAATCACGCCCCTCCAGGTGTCACTGTCGCTGCCCACCTGAGCGTTGAAGTCCCCCAGTAGAACGATGGAGTCCCCGGTTGGAGCACTTTCCAGCACCCCTTCCAGAGACGCCAAGAAGGTCGGGTACTCTACACTGCCATTTGGCCCGTAAGCACAAATAACAGTGAGAGACCTATCCCCGACCCACAGGCGCAGGGAAACGACCCTCTTGTTCACCGGGGTGAACTCCAACACATGGTTGCTGAGCTGGGGGGCTATGAGCAAGCCCACACCAGCCCGCCGCCTCTCACCGCGGGCAACTCCAGAGTAGTAGAGAGTCCAGCCTCTCTCAAGGAGTTGGGTTCCAGAGACCAAGCTGTGCGTGGAGGCGAGCCCAACTATCTCTAGTCGGTATCTCTCAACCTCCCGCACCAGCTCAGGCTCCTTTCCCCCCAGCGAGGTGACATTCCATGTCCCTAGAGCCAGATTCCGTGTCCGGGGATTGGGTCGCCGAGGCCCCCGCCTTCGACTGCCACCCAATCCACATTGCACCAGCCCCTTACGGTCCCTCCTGCAGGTGGTGGGCCCACAGGAGATCGGCCCCACGTCGCTCCTTCGGGCTGAGCCCGGCCGGGCCCCGTGGGGTAAGACCCGGCCACCAGGCGCTCGCATGCGAGCCCCAACCCCGGGCCTGGCTCCAGAGTGGGGCCCCGGTTGCGCCATACCGGGCGACGTCACGGACCTTGTTATTAATCTACTCATAAGGGGTATTTGAACCGCTCTTGGTCTGGCCTGTCACCAGGACCTGTTTGCCTTGGGAGACCCTACCAGGGGCAGAAAGCCCCAGACAACATAGCTCCTAGGATCATTCAGGCACGCAAACCCCTCCACCACAATAAGGTGGCGGTTCGAGGAGGGGATGAAATAACTAAATTGTCCAAATTAACTCAATGCCTTGGAGAGATAAAAGACTGGATGAGCTGTAACTTTCTGTTGTTAAACTCTGATAAGACAGAAATACTACTTATAGGCCCAAAAACCAGTACACAGAAACTCTCACAACTTAATTTCCAATTAGAGGGATGTACTGTTACTAGCAGCTCGACAGTGAAAGACCTTATATTAGACAGTAACTTGTCTTTTGAAAATCATATCGCCCAAACCACAAAAACAGCCTTCTTCCACCTTAGAAATATTACCAAGCTGAGAAACATCCTGTCTATATCTGATGCTGAGAAGCTAGTTCATGCTTTCATGACCTCTAGACTGGACTATTGTAATGCATTACTAGGTGGTTGTTCTGCATCTTTAATAAATAGGTTACAGTTAGTCCAAAATGCAGCTGCCAGAGTTCTCACTAGGACAAGAAAGTATGACCAAATAACCCCAATTTTATCATCTCTACACTGGCTACCTGTTAAGTTTAGAATTGATTACAAACTGCTGCTACTTACGTACAAGGCTCTTAATGGTTTAGCTCCCATGTATCTAACTAGTCTTCTAACATGTTACAATCCTTCATGTTCTCTGAGATCACAAAACTCAGGACTCCTGGTAGTCCCCAGAATATCTAAGTCTACTAAAGGCGGAAGAGCGTTCTCTTATTTAGCTCCCAAACTCTGGAATAGTCTTCCTGATAGTGTTCGGGGCTCAGACACACTTTCACAGTTTAAATGTAGATTAAAAACTCATCTCTTTAGTCAGGCGTACACATAATACATCCCATAAATATTGTGCACTATCACACTAGACTTGCACATTCTTATGAACAGCAGATATGTTAATCCCTCTGCACTGCTCTTCTCTTCTCTTTTTCTACCCATGCTGAGACACCCATGCTATGATCGTCTTCCGTGCGTTGAAATTTTTGGACCTCCACTGAGACAAGGCTGACTCTGTGAGAACCCTGAGACATCTACAGATCTACCGGCTCCAATTGGACTCTGTGATACTTGTATATTTGTAACCACACCATCTAGTGTCACCCATATGAGGATGGGTTCCCCTTGAGTCTGGTTCCTCTCAAGGTTTCTTCCTTTACCAATCTAAGGGAGTTTTTCCTTGCCACTGTTGCCTGAGCCTCCTCAGACTTGCTCATTGGGGACAAATACACATACACACATACATACATACATACACACTGTGAACTGTATATATCTTGAATTTTTATTATATTAATTCTTTATACTTCTCCTGATGTTTATCTTTTGTTCTATGTTTATGTTCTGTAAAGCTGCTTTGTGACAATGTCCATTGTAAAAAGCGCTATACAAATAAACTTGAATTGAATTGAATTGAATTGAATTTTATTTGCATACTGCTTCTTGTTCTTGACAGGATATCCAAATGACTTTCCCTAATACAATCTGAGCGTAAATATTATCCTAATTACACTTACATTTATTTCTGTCTTAAATATCTGGATGATCTTGTGCAGACACAAACATCCACATTTATCCAGTACTTGCATAAAAATTATTCAGTCGAATAGGAAAGGTCAGTAGTTGCTAGGAGATGGAGGGGTTAATTTTTTTTTACCAGTTTATGTAAAACCTGCCAATGTCTTGCAGTGATGGAGTGGAGAAGCAGCCTCTAGCCGTGGTCGGTTCCCCTTATTGGATGGCTCCGGAAGTGCTGAGAGGAGAGCTTTACGATGAAAAGGTATTTACATTTACATTTATGGCATTTGGCAGACGCCCTTATTGAGTGACTTGCAGAAGAGCTTTACTGTCTCTATCAATACTCTTCACTACTGTTTACTCTCTTATACTGGTGGCGGCTAAGGCTCTGGGTTGTTGATTGAAACATTAGTCTTAATAACTTAATAAATGCTTTTAATTTGTCATAAAAAGCAGAATAAAAATAACAAATTAGTTATTTAAAAATAAAATAAAATAATATTAATAATCCAGAATTATATAGTCCAAAAATAAAGTTCTTTTTTTAAAAATATTTATTTTTTATTTAAAAAAAAAAAAGCACACAACTTGCAAACACAATTACACACAACCTCTTCCATTATTAGTACAACCAAATATGATGAATTCCCATTAGGTGCATCTTAATTTTATGTGTCTTACAGTATACCTAATCTTATATGTAGTCTGTAGATTATGGTCCTCTGCTTTGATCATAGAGCCTCAATCTAAATGATCCGTAAATAACTAATTTTACTTTTTTTGCTGATGCAGCATCACATAAAAATAGAAGTATAATTATAGAATTACATGTACAAGCAGTGTCTGGTTTATTTTATGAATCTGCATCATCACCCTTAAGGTCCTCCTTCTTATACACAAAGGAGGTTTGTTAGAAATTGACTTCATGAGCTGAAAGTCTTTAGAAGGCACTGCAGTATAATCCTCTTCTAAAATAACAGGCCGTAAGTGCCAGCAGGGGCAATAAAACCATTTTTGTCTTCATGACAGAAGTTTTTTTGTTTGTATTTACTCCAAAAGAAAACATAATAATACTACTACTACTACTACTACTACTAATAATAATAATAGTAATAATAATAGTTATTATTATTATTATTATTATTAGTAGTAGTAGTATTAGTATTAGTATTAGTATTAGTATTATTATAAATACTATTATTATAAAAATATGACACTTCACATTATTTTTATTTTATTTTTATTTTATTTAAACCTTTTTCTAATACACTTTTTATTGTGTTTATTTGCTTGTAATACAGGGCATTGTTCAAATAGAATTTGTAGAGAGTTAAATAAAAATTGTCTGATTGTCAACATTATAAGAAAGTAAACAATTGTTTATTTTCCAGTTTATGATATAAATCAGACAGTAATGCTCTATCGGGTTCTCCCTACAGGTGGATGTTTTTGCGTACGGCATCATTCTGTGTGAGATCATTGCTCGGATCGAGGCCGACCCAGACGTCCTACCTCGAACTGAAGTACTATGATACAAAACATTACCATAAATGTGTTAATTGTTAGAAGCTACACATATGCACTGAATTCTTCATATGTTACTGATATTTATGTAAAGGGGTCTGTTGTGGAAGTTCCGAGGTTAGAGAGATTTAAAGAATAAAGTATAACACTGGTAGACACGAGCAAGATTAAAAAGGTTACACAATATATTGTGCTCAGCTGCGCAGCAGGACCCAACACTCCACATGTAGCATGAGGGTTGAAGGGCCAAGATCATTGATTACATCAAGGTTTTATAGACAGTACTCAAGAGAACAGAGGATATGTAAAAGCAAAACATCATCAATCATTGGCTCAAAATTACCTCATGCATCTCCTGACCAAGCTAATCTGACCAGGCCAAGGTCTTCTAGAGGACCTATTGGACATTGTTTATGGACAACTCATCCCCAGTCCCTACTGCCCTTGTCATAATCTTAACAAAACCTGCTGATGACGATGTCAGTCTCTGGTCATGACACACACAGGGTACAAGCATAGAAGGACAAAGCCTTATGAACATCTTAAGATTAGAAATTTATGAATATATTTATTTATTTTTTTAATAGTTAGACATGCAAATAAATTCAAATCCTGTTCTGCCACAAGCAGCATTACAGATCTCAGATATTCTATTAGTGAGGACAGAGAAGGTTTACAATATAAAATATTTACTACAAACACAACCACCACAATTTAATTGTTTGGTTCATCAAATTCAAATTTTATTTGTCACATACAAAATCGTACATAGTACAACATATTTATGAGTATTTATTTAGTACAACATTTTTATGAGTGTCCTTGATATAAAAATATCCAGTAGAGAAATAAACAAAATAAAAGAATACAATAAGGCACAAGTGGATACAACACAAAGAAGAAGAAAAAAATAAATATAAATATTCAAGATTTAAATTTAAGATATAAATCGATCAGAAAATAAAATCAGAAATATATTATCAGAAAAAGAGGTTGTATAATCAAACAAGTAGTTGAAAAATTGTAGCTGAAGTGGAACTGGACCTTGCAACACGACAAGGATCTAAAACATCCAGCAAGGACTGGCTGAAAAATGGAAAGCCTCAATCTAAATCCTATTGAGATCCTGTGTGGTGATTTGAAATGGACTGTGCATGCAAGAAAACTCTTAAACCTCACATAGCTGAAAGAATTCTGCATTGAAGAGTGGGGGAAACTTTCTTCCATTTGATGTCAGAAACTGGTAGATGGCTAAGAGAAATGTCTCATTGACATTATTTCAGCCAAAGCGGGAAACACAAGCCATTAGGGCACATATCATGATAACTTATAACTTTTACCTCATATCAAATACTCATTTTTGTTGATTCCTTTTGTTTAATAAGTGAAAACATATATATATATATATATAATCAAACTACCTCCCTGTGACCCGAGGTAGTTCGGATAAGCGGTAGAAAATGAATGAATGAATGTCATACTGTATGTGATATGACACTTAATGATATGTCACATAATATGTCACATAATATGTCACATTCACCACTGCTTCTGTCTCTGTGTAGGATTTTGGACTGGATGTGGAAACCTTTGAGCAAATGATTGGAGACTGTCCAGCTGATTTCCTTAGCCTGGCTGTTAACTGCTGCAATGTAAGGAACAGAGAAACACACACATGAACAGAGAGAGGGAGGGAGGGAAGGAGGGAGGGGGAGGGAGAGAGAGAGAGGGAGAGAGAGAGAGAGAGAGAGAGAGAGAGAGAAAGATGAAGTGTTATAGAAAAACAAGATGTATCCTATATGTGTGTTTTTACTGTCAAAACTAATTTCACTGCTTGTGTACATTTCCAAAAAGTACAAAAAAGACCTAAAAAATCCACGTTAGACTATTTAATATCTTATGTTGACTTTATGGAGATCGTTATGGTGATCTTTTCAAAGATGGTGGTGCGGCAGTAGCACGCAGCGGCCACTCCGGATCCAATCTTGACTTCTTGACTTCACTAAACTTATGGAGTCTTATACTGAATAATAGCTAAAAGAATTGATGAAAGTTGCTCTGATTGTCGTATTGTATTTTCACATAACTTACTGTAAGGATAAGAAATAAATCACAACATGGTATATTTTTATACAAAAAAAATTAAAAGAATTCAATACAGTGTGTTGTGATCTAGAGTGTAGTTAAATATTGTCCAGTGTTCAATGTATTGAAGTGTTTTATTTCACTGACATTATAACACTGGAGACTCCTTCCATAAAAGTTACTCCTTCCATATAAGTCTACCTTCAGATCAATGTTTTTTCTTTATTAATTAAAAAAAAATCTGTTTATATGCGTTTTATAATTCTTTGTGTGCAGGTTGTCACTACAAAAAAATAAATGCTTATTTATAAAAACTAAATGATAAAAAACTGCTGTTACAGACAATTAATCAGCATTTATGGCCTTTGGCAGACACCATTATCCAGAGCAACTTACATTTTTATCTTATTTTCTACATGAGCAAATGAGAGTTCTCAATGGGTCTTGCTCAGGGTCCCAGTGGTGGCAGCTTGGTGGTCCAAGCTCATAACCTTCTAATCAGAAGTGCAACACCTTAACCACTAGGTGATCACATCCCACAGTAAAAAGCCATGAACTAGTTTACAGCTACGGCATTTGTCACACATCCTTATCCAGAGCAACTTACATTTATGTGATTTATACATCTGCACAATTGAGAGTTAAGGGCCTTGCTCAGGGGCTCAGCAGTGGCAGCTTGGTGGTCCTGGGATTGAAACTCACAACCTTCTGTAGTCCACCACTTTAAAAAATGAACCACCTTTAAGAACTCAACAACACTGCGGTTTAATAATACCTTCAATAAAAGCAAAACTAACATTTAGTCTGTATGAGTATAAAAGTATTTTAAATGGTGGTTAATATTTTAATGTATTAAACATTTTACAAAAATTCTGACATATTTCATTGTTAAAGGTATCTCACAGTTTATTTTGTACCTTCAGATTTATCATTTGCTGCATTCAGATTTGTCTTCCATGTTAAAGTGTGTGTTTCTGCCCTCTTCTGGTAGATGTGTGCAAAGAGTCGTCCTTCCTTTGCTGACATTGTTGTGACCTTGGAGAGGATGGAGAGGGAAAGGGAAAAGACCGAGGCACCTGTTATTCTAGGTGAGAATACCATACCATTATATTAAGTATATTTAGAAACAAACAAGGTTAAATTCACCACATTTAGTTGAATAAGATAAATAAAATATTCTGAAGGATGCTTACGTTCACTATTTTAGATGTTATTTCACATTGGTATTCAAAACAACCTGACCATAAATACAGTAGAACAAAAAAGCTGTTATTTAAAAAAAATTCTTGAAAAGTTCATTAGAAAAATAATCGAGTAACTCGATTACATAAATTTATCAAGGCAAATTCCTCTACCTCGAAGCCTCTTTTAATTCATTTTAAAGCTCACTTCATGTTCTTGTGCAATTATTTTGTGTGTGTGTGTGTGTGTGTGTGTATGTGTGTGTGTGTAACAACGCACTTATGTCAAAGCGGAAGGAGACGCGAGGAGTTAGCTGTCTTTTGATTTGAGGGCAAAATGGAAGGGCACGATAACAATGGCAATGAGCAAACAGAAGAAACAAACAGGAGAAATTCCAGCCACATCCACACCATCAGAGCGTCTGTTTTCAGCAGCAGGAAACATTGCTTCAAAGTGCAGGACAAGCCTCAGTTCTGAGCATGTTAATATGCTTACCTTTCTCCATTGCAATCACATGCTCTTTTAAAGACTTTTAAAGCTCCTTTAAAGACTTTTAAAGCACAGACATGTTGAGAGAGAAAGAGACATTTATATTCTGATTAATATATATGCTTAAAAAAACAAGCTCCTGTCCATGTTTTTTGCCTCTTAAATACCACAAAGCATTCCAAGAAGACAGTAAATATTTTAGTTCAGTTCTGAAAGTTAAGTTGCATGACTTAAAGGCAGTATTATTATTATTATTATTATTATTATTATTATTTATTTATTTATTTATTTATTTATTTTAATGTATGCCTTAGTTTTGATACTTTAAAAAAGTAATTTGAAAGTAATTTATTTTTTTGTTTTTGCATCTCAGAAAAGAGTTCATTTAAAACCCAGAATGTATGGCACTTAAATGTACTTAAATCTTCTCAGTCAACTTTGTCATTGTTCACAGTACAAGTACAGACAGAGAAACAATGAGTAATATCTAAATGTTTATTTTTGATAGAAAATATTGTTGTATGCACTGCATACTATGCATTTAAAAAATAAAAGTTCATTTTTCTAAAAAAGGAAACCAATTAGTTGTTCTAGTTGTCCAATTAGCTGTCTTATTTTCTCTTGTATATTTAATATTGCTCTTTAATTAATCAAAAATAAATTTCATTTGTTAGAATACTCGATTACAGTGAATGAGAGAGTGTGTGTGTGTGTGTGCCCTGCGATGGGTTGGCACTCCGTCCAGGGTGTATTCTGCCTTGATGCCCAATGACGCCTGAGATAGGCACAGGCTCCCCGTGACCCGAGGTAGTTCGGATAAGCGGTAGAAATGAATGAATACTCGATTACTAAAATATTCGATAGCTACAAGCCTAGTTTGTCACTCTGGGATTGGATTAATGTTCTATGCATAGGATAAACAGTACAGAAATTAGATAGAGGGATAAACGGATGGATGGATATTTTGAAGCTGTTTGTAAGGAGTTGTTTATCTAACATTTAAAGAAGGAGTCTCCAGTACCGAAGTGTTTCATGGACGTTCTAAAATATTAAATATAACTATAAAAGAATGAAAAATTATGTCATTGCACTTTTTAATTAATATAAAAAGGACGTGGTGTTAGAGGCTCACAGTCAACACTGGAAGCGTAAAGAAGTTGATTTATTTCCTATAACAGCACGTTTTGTTTATCACATATTATCACTTAACTCTGCGAGTAGCAGATATTTGTGTATATTATATTCCTCTGTGTCACACAAGTGCTTTTTGATTTTCTTAGAACCCGTAGCCACTGATGAGAGCCCGTACAGGAGGCGGAGTTCACCTTACCAGCTGGGCACCCAGCGCCTGGCACGGAGTCAGTCAGCCCTGTTGCCGCCTGCCTTGAATCCGTGTGTGGGTACACCGGTGCGTCTCAAACCCTTCTCCCTACGCCATGACCTCAATGGTGGGAGAATCAAACTCTTTGACACACCCAGTAAATCACTTATCTCCCTGACCTTCACTTTGCCCCCACCCCCTGAGCCTTCCTCCTCTCCACCATTTTGTGGAACTTCAAAACTTCGAGGCCCACCCCGCCAGTGCCAGTCCTTACCCTGCACTCCTGATCTGGGTCGACCTTTGACCTCATTCCATGAGCTTGAATCTGAAAGCATGGAGGAGAAAGATGAAGAAAAAGAAGAGACAGAAAAGGTAGTCAGTGGCTCAGATGATCTTGGGCAGGACTCCGGCTTGGTGCTGGATCTAGAGATGGTGTCTTTGGAGAGGGTGGACAAAGAGGATGAAGTAGAGGAGGATGAAAAAGAAGGAGAGATGGAGGGACTGTGCCGGGTTGAACCCATGGACTGCAACAGCTCCCCTGATGCAACAGAGGGTGCTCTGAGATCAACAGCAAAACCTTTCCTTCATGGTTCTTATTCATCCTCCTCTTCTGTCAGCCCGCAGCCTAATGGCTGGACAGTACCTATTTCAAATGGACCTCCATCCCTTCCACCCTTGCCTCGCCTGGACAATAACAACAGCATGCTGGGAGTCGGCCGGGTGCCTTGGGTGCAGCTCAGTGGATACCGTGGTCATCGTGCTCCTGTCCGCCTGGCTCCTCCTCCCGAACAGGATGACATCATTTCCTGTCCGGGTTGTTGCCTGGTGGGCTTTAGCTTTCCATCGTTGTGCCTGCGTGGAGCTCAGCCTCCTCGTCGAACTCCACCCCTCCGCCCATACAGGAATCTTAATGGGGGAGATGCAGCAGTTGGCAGCTCACACAGTGGACTGATGTGTCGAGGAGCAAAGGGCTTGGCTCCACCCACAATGACACGAGAACCGGGTTTGCCACTTCCAGAGGCACAGACGTAGTTAGAGCAGCGCCCTCTAGAGCGCTAACGCAACACAGTGAACATATGCTAGCCTTGGCGCAGTGGCTGTGCCAATAACCACTATGGTTAGACTATTACTGCTAATGTGGTGTGAGGATGTAAGAGATGGAGTGTTGGGATTTTAGGGTGTGTGTATGAATTTGTGTGTGTGAGAGAGAGAGAGAGGGAGAGGTGAGTGAGGTGAAGTATTATAGAAAAACAAAACAGATGTACAGAATGGAAAGTCTGTCTGTGATATTGTAGGATACAAACTACATTATTTGTGTTGAATTTGGAGAAGGTGCTATCTTAACCACATTAGACCTTTAGCTTCACAAGACACTGTGTTAACAGTCACCCTAAAACAGATTGTGTGTGTGTGCGAGTGTATGCATGTGCGTGTGTGTGTGTCTTTTGTGATGAATTTGGACAGGTGCTATTTTAGTCACATTAGACCATTTGCTTAATATGCCACTGTTGTAAACTTTGCTCAAAAACAGATTGTGTGTGTGTGTGTGTGTGTGTGTGTGTGTGTGTGTGTGTGTGTGTGTGAGAGAGAGAGAGAGTATAAATGTGATGGCAATTCAGTCTTATTTATTTATTAAAAACACTTATTCAAAGCTGAGGATTAAAAGATATACTAGTGAAAGTTTGTGTGTGTGTGTGTGTGTGTGTGTGTGTGGGCAGGGGGGGTTAAAAGTTGTTTATATGTCTAGAAACAATGTGTGCATAAAGTCAATATTGAATAGCAAAGCTGTACATACCGGTTCAATCTTTTTTAAATGGAGAATGCACCATTTTTAATCTGATCGAAACATTTGCTTGTCTTGTAAGTTCTGTCATTTCTACTGTCACCCTCTAGTGACACACTGAAATCTTGCTGGTCAGGTTTTTGCTGCTTGTTAAAGTACTACTGTGTACGTGTATTTACAGATTTAAAACCAGATCACACAGGATAGACGATTCAAAAAGTTATCGCAAAACAAAAATCTATTTAAAATCACATGCAGGTTTATGAGTGAAACCGTCAGCACAAGTCATAAAAGATTTTGTCATGTTTTCAAGATGGAAATCTATTGAAATTGTAGAAATCTGTAAAAAGATACATGTCCTGTGTGTTCTGGTTCACTCCCCATCTGATGTAACAGCATGATTTTGAACTCAACCTCATAAATCCATCCAAAGAGTTCACTCCAGCTTGCGTAAATCCACCTGCCTATAATGTGAGTGCTGAAAGCCAGTGCATGCAGACTGTACAAAACACTACACTGTAACGTAAAATAACTGCATAGAACTTGAGCATAGGCTAAAGGTCTGCCTAAAGAGGTGCTGTTTCCATTTCTCATATCTAACAAAAAGCTTTGTTTGAAAATGAGACATGTACATGGTGAAATGGAAAAACTTAATGCTGTTTCCAAAACAACTGAATGTTCAAATGCAAGATGAAATTTAATCCTGAGATCAAGTTTTGTATTTAAAGTGTTAATCAGATCATAACCTACTACTGAAGCTACAGAGTTTGTACAGTTTAGTTCTAATTTTCATCTCTTAGACAATAAGGGAAGCTTGTGATTGACATGATGGATGTAAAGGCTGAATTACATTTGATTCCTAAGTGTGTATTTACTGTGTAAAGGTTAGCTTCTTCCCTGTAAAAAGCACTTAGCACAATGATTATCGTCATCGTTTCTGGGGACAATTAGCTTTAATAAATGTTAATGATTTCTGTTATTATTTATTAAACTGTTTTCAACATTAAAATATTGACTGTAACTCTGACTGTGTCTGGCTGCTTTATAATATCTAGTGGGGAATTTTCTGGGTGTGTAGCATTGCCACTTAACATCTGCCACCTGAATGTGGTCCCTTGTTTGGTCCGTAGCCATGATTATGAATCAGCTACTGAAGATAAACGAATTAATGAATTTATGCCATCTTGTATACAGGTGTTTTAAATAGTGCCTACATCATCCCTAAAGCCAGTAATTGTGGGATTAAAAAACACTGATAAAGCAAATAGTATTATATGTTTGCTGATAAATGAAAAGCATTTAATAATAAATACAGGAGGAAAAAAAAAGAAAAGACTATTTTTAGATTGTATTATTTAAAAAATTACAAAAGGGAAAATAATAGCATTTGCCTGTTATTAGATGGCGCTATATTTACAAGAATAATATTGTGATTATTCTGTCTGTGTATGTGCTGAAGTAGAAGCACTGGGGAGGATCCAAGAGTTTATTATACAAAGCAGACAAATGTTCAATCTCAAAAACTGATATACAGACATAGGCCAAGTATCAAAGAGCAGGCAGGTTAAAATATCAGGATTAACAATGTAAAATGATAAGCTTGGTAAATGACAGGACACAAGCAACCTGGACAAATACTTCACAATGTGATATAAACTTTTAGTTTCTGTGTTAATATTGTTACGTCCTGCGCGTAGCTCGCGTTTCTAGGGGTTTTAGAACCTAACATATTAAAAAGAGGAAAGAGCATAACCCGGACCCTGCCACAGCACCACACCAACAACATTCAATATTGAATTTAAAGGTTTATTTAAGCATCTGGGTATAACAGGAAGAAAATCAGTTTAAGTTCAACTGAGGAAGGGAACAAAATCTCAGAAGGGGGCAATGCCAAAATAACAAACAAAAGTTCACTGCCTGGGGAGTGGAAATCTTGATAGTCTAGAACACAAAAAGAAAATAAATAACAGATACCTGAACTCACTCCCTAACTAACACAAAACAGGAGAAAACAAGGATTCACAAAATAAAATGGCACCCACCTCCCTACCGTTCCCGAAATTACATGAGATAAATGACAACCAGCACCAAAGTCACTGATCACTAGAACATTGGATCGTGAGCACAACATGGGAGTCAATACGCCGCACCGGGCAGGACACGGATTATGCTCTTGGAGAAAAAAATCTCTCCCCGACTGAGCCTTCTGCTCTGCTTTTAAACTCCTTTCCTTCTGGTTGTTAAACAGGTGCAGCTGGGAGGAAGCAATTAGGTGACCTGAGAGCAGACAGTGGGAGGAGCCACAGGAGAGCAGGAGACAACAACAGCAACCACAGGACAAGACAGATCATACGTCTTTGGACGCAACACCCCGCCCCTAAGGAACTCGCACCCTCCTGCAGCTTGAAGGGCATAGCAAAGTCAGGAGCAGCTAGGATTGGAGCATGGCACAACAGGTCTTTGGCAGCATTAAATGCACAGTTACAACCCTGATCCCATACAAATTTTCTAGAGGTGCTAAGGAGGTTGGTCAACGGGGCAACCACAGAAGCAAAGTTTTTACAGAAACTTCTGTAGTAACCGGCCATACCAAGAAACCTCCTTAATTCCCTTTTATTAGTAGGAAGAGGAAAATCTAGTATTGCAGCAACTTTTTCTTCAACCGGCTTTACTTGCCCTTGGCCTACTTTCTTGCCAAGGTAGGTAACAACAGCCTTCGCAAATTCACATTTCACCAAGTTTAAAGTCAATGATGCAGCAGATAACCTACCAAAAACCTGGTTAAGACTATTCAGATGGTCTTCCCAACTAGGAGAATAGATGACCACATCATCCAGGTAAGCCTCTCAATTCTTCACTCCTGACAGTACCTGATGCATTAGGCGTTGGAAAGTCGCAGGTGCATTCCGCATCCCAAAAGCCATAACGGAATACTGTAGAAAGTTGTCAGGGGTAACAAAAGCAGAGATTTCTGAGGCTCGAGGCGTGAGAGGCACTTGCCAGTATCCTTTCAGCGATCCAGTTTGGTGACAAAACGAGCAGAACCAACTTTGTCAACACAATCCTCTATTCGGGGAAGAGGAAAAGAGTCAGGCTTGGTGATGTTATTAACCTTTCGATAGTCAGTGCAAAAACGATAGGAAGAGTCGGGTTTAGGAACAAGCAAGCATGGCGAGCTCCAGGGGCTCTGGCTGGGGATAGCAAAACCATGTTGCAACAAGTATTCAACCTCTGACTTCATTACTTCTCGTTTATGTGGATTGACACGGTACGGATGCTGCTTAATAGGCACAGAGTCACCTACATCAATGTCGTGTGTGAGGACAGTAGTTTGGCGGGGAACATCAGAAAACAAGCTGGGGTACTTGCCTATTAATTCAACCACACTTGTACGTTGGTTCTGGGGCAAGTGAGCAAGATACGAGTCCAAGTTACTCAGCACTGCAGAATTGTTTAGACGCATGCAGGATATTCGGTCCTCATGTACATCTAGATTATCCTGCAGGGGACAATATGTAGTGGAGAGTGTGGTAACAGTAACTGCAGATACAATATCAGACACGGGGGTTCTGATTTAGATTTCGGTAGTGGCCCAACACAATCCAAAATTAAACGTTCAAACGGCTCTCCCATCACTGGAATTGGATGGAGGGGAGCAGAAGGTATGATCTGATTAGGCTTACCCTCTAGTTGGCAAACATGACAACACTTGCAGAATTTGGAAACACTAGATATCAACCCGGGTCAAAAGAAGTATCTGGAAATCCGCTTGTAAGTTTTATTAACCCCAAGATGGCCAGAGAGAGGATGTTCATGGGCAAGCTGCAATACCTGAGAACAATAATCAGAGGGTAAAACAATTTGGTAGACTGTTAAAGCCTCATCAACATTACGTGGCTTCCAACGACGCATCAGAACATTATCTTCCCAAGTAAAAGCTATTCTAGCATTTCTAGAGTCCTCTAGCTGAACAGCAGCTTCAACACAAGGTGCTAAAGATTGGTCAGATCTTTGAGCAGCAATTAGTTCTCTCTGTCAAATTTCAGAGCTGTTGCACCCACTTCTGAGTCCACTGAATCACTAGGAGCAAACTGCGGTGTAATGGATAGAGTACACTCCAGTGAATCTTTTGCTGGATTCAGGAATGAGTCAGCGAGACTCACAGTCTCCTTCCATTTCTGTGCCTGAGCCCGCGTTACTGCACAAGCTGGAAACACAGAAGGGAAACAGGTAGCTACATCAGAGTCAGGAGAAATATCTGGCGTATCTACAACAACTGGGGAGGGGAAAACCTTACCACCTGCCAAATCATTCCCCAAAATAAGGCTTACACCATCCACAGGTAGCTCAGTTCGCACCCCAAGAGGAACCGTACCTGTAACCAGATCAGATTTGAGATGAACCACATGCACCGGCACCCTCACACATCCTAACTCAATTCCACGGACCAACACATCGGTTCCAGAGTATGTTTCAGCAGAGGATGGTAAAGCATCTGCTAAAATAAATGATTGTGTTGCACCCATGTCCCTTAGAATAGAGATGGATTTACCCAGAGAGTCAGCACAAAGGGAAACAGAACCAGTAAAGATAAAGGGGGCATACCCTTCACTCCCTGCCATCACTGAACAGTTTTTAGGGACTGAGACAGCCTGGGCAAAAGCCACACTTAGTTTTTCCAACAGCATTTTTCTGTTTCCACGCTTTACAATCAGTGATAAAATGGCCTGGATCCAAACAGTAGAAACAAACACGTTTGTTGGTAGCGCGCTTTGTATCAAATTTACGACCCTTATCTGCCATTTCCCTTAAAACATTTGACCCGTCCCTCTCTCTCGGCTCAGTATTAAAAAACAGATGTTTGGGCTGACGTGAAGGCGGGAAAACTGTCTTATGGGTAAGCACGAACTCGTCTGCTATCACAGCAGCTTCAGAAAGCGTGTTTACTTTTTGTTCATTCAAATGAACAACAGGTTCGGGAGCACACTTCTTAAAGTCCTCCAGTAAAATAAGCTCCTGCAACTGCTCAAAACTAGTAACCTTATTAGAGAAGCACCACTTCTCAAAAAGAGTTTTTTCCTCCCGAGCGAATTCTACATACGTTTGTTTGGCTGTTTTCATTAAGTTTCGGAAGTGCTGTCGGTAGGCTTCAGGAACCAATTCATATGCTCTCAATACTGCCGCTTTGACAATCTCATAGTCGAGAGACTGCTCAATAGGAAGCGAAGAACAAACCTCCTGTGCCTTGCCTACAAAGTTGCACTGTAAGAGAAGCCCCCACATATCTTTCGGCCACCCCAGTTTAGCAGCGATGCGTTCGAAAGCAGTGAAATAGGAATCTACCTCAGCTTCTCTGAAAGGGGGTACCAGTTTTACATACTTCGCTACATCAAAGTTCGGCTGGGTATTGCTCAACGGGTCATAGTTAACCGTGCTGGAGTGTGACTGTGCACTCCCAAATGCTGGGGAGGATGGAGCTCTTAAACGTGGGAGGGGAACCGGCTTTCTGCGCAAAGCTTCAGCTTCTAATTCAAGTGATTTCAATTTAATATTACGCTGCGCCTCAACCTCGATGGTACGGAGTTGTAGTGCTTTAATGCCATGTTCCTGTTTTTTTAGCTCCAAGTCAAGCTCTTTTAACTTGATTGCAGTCGACGGATCAAGAAAAGATTCAGTGGAAAAGGGTAAACCCGAAACAGAGGTTTCTCCTACCGCGACATTCAGCTCTGCCACCTCCAGTGGTGACTCCTCAGAATACCTGTGTTCGTCAACTCGTAATACAGCTCCTCCTTAATCACTTGCTTGGCAGCCTCTCTGGACACATTGACATTAAAAAAGTCAGCAATTAACAACAAATCTTTTTTCCTGCATTGATTAAAAACTTCCGTCGTTGGTGCAAGCGTAAACTTCAACAGATCAAATTCCATTTTCCCACATACACGCTGTGCTCCACCCAACAAAAAAAATGAAAACAGCCAAACACGAATGTCCACACAACAAAGAATCCACCCTATCAATATCACACAAAGAGAACCAGACCCGAACGCGGCTTAAAATTAATCAACACCACGGGCAGTTCCGTATGTACGTAGAGAGAGAGAGATCCCGGACGAGCCCCCACTAATGTTACGTCCTGCGCGTAGCTCGCGTTTCTAGGGGTTTTAGAACCTAACATATTAAAAAGAGGAAAGAGCATAACCCGGACCCTGCCACAGCACCACACCAACAACATTCAATATTGAATTTAAAGGTTTATTTAAGCATCTGGGTATAACAGGAAGAAAATCAGTTTAAGTTCAACTGAGGAAGGGAACAAAATCTCAGAAGGGGGCAATGCCAAAATAACAAACAAAAGTTCACTGCCTGGGGAGTGGAAATCTTGATAGTCTAGAACACAAAAGGAAAATAAATAACAGATACCTGAACTCACTCCCTAACTAACACAAAACAGGAGAAAACAAGGATTCACAAAATAAAATGGCACCCACCTCCCTACCATTCCCGAAATTACATGAGATAACAAAAGACAATCAGCACCAAAGTCACTGATCACTAGAACATTGGATCGTGAGCACAACATGGGATTCAATACGCCGCACCGAGCAGGACATGGATTATGCTCTTGGAGAAAAAAATCTCTCCCCGACTGAGCCTTCTGCTCTGCTTTTAAACTCCTTTCCTTCTGGTTGGTAAACAGGTGCAGCTGGGAGGAAGCAATTAGGTGACCTGAGAGCAGACAGTGGGAGGAGCCACAGGAGAGCAGGAGACAACAACAGCAACCACAGGACAAGACAGATCATAAGCTAATCAACGTCTGGTTTAAGCGTTTTTCTACCCTAGGTCTGTTTTCTGTATCTAACTCCAAAAGAACTATATCTGATGCACCCCATCACCTGTTACTGTTAAGTTACCCATCATGTCATAATTATACTTACAGCATTCGGCAGATCCCGTTATCCAAAGCAACTTATGTTTCATCTCATTTTATACAACTGAGAAATTGAAGGGCCTTGCTCAGGGGTTAGTATATTATCAGTATATGTTTGTGTTTCAGTGAGTTAAAGGGTGTATGAATAAATGTCTTTTACTGTCTACTCTAATGTCTAGTATGTTCACATATACGGATTGCACATTAGAAAAATGCCACCACCCAAATAATAGTATCTAAAAGTATCTAACAGCTGCTTCCACAATATATGTTATTAGTTTAACTGTGCTTACAGAAACAGCGGCTGTATTAACCTCAGTAGGGTCGCTATATTGTCTTCAATGATAAAGATGCAGACATCACAGCCTCCTGCTTAAGTGTTGGACACTTATATCAAAGTTGTCAATCACATGAGTCCCTGATCAAAGTTCGTCCCTGATGCTGCTTTATTGCTCTTTTGCTGCCTCTAGAACATGTTCTTATCCAGAGATCATGAGAAAATTAAGCCCTGACCACAAGAAAGAAAAGAAAATTATTAAAGCATGGCCTCTTAAGACTTCAGTACAAAACACATTTAAACACAACTTATCTTTATTTTACCAATAGAACCGCTAGTACAGGGGGGCACGGTGGCTTAGTGGTTAGCACGTTTGCCTCACACCTCCAGTGTTGGGGGTTCGATTCCCGCCTCCGCCTTGTGTGTGTGTGGAGTTTGCATGTTCTCCCCGGGCCTCGGGGGTTTCCTCTGGGTACTCCGGTTTCCTCCCCCGGTCCAAAGACATGCATGGTAGGTTGATTGGCATCTCTGGAAAATTGTCCGTAGTGTGTGAGTGCGCGAGTTAATGAGAGTGTGTGTGTGCCCTGCGATGGGTTGGCACTCCGTCCAGGGTGTATCCTACCTTGATGCCCGATGACGCTTGAGATAGGCACAGGCTCCCCGTGACCCGAGGTAGTTCGGATAAGCAGTAGAAAATGAATGAATGAATGAACCGCTAGTACACAATCAGTAAAGATTTAATTCAATCATATTTTAAGACACTGATTCTGAGAGTGATTTAAATATGAGAATGATCTTCCTTTAGACCTTAGAATAAACAATTTAATGTGAAACTTAGCATACTGAAGTAAATTATAATAAACTTTCATTCTAACTGTGATTAAAGTAAATAATGATACGAAAATAATGTAGGTTATCATTTAAAATTGATCATCATGATTATCTCAATATATCCGTTTATAACTTAAAATCATTACATTATTGGATTCATTTCCATAATTTCCTCAGAACCACCAGTCTCTCCATAACCCTACAGCAACCACAACTGGTAAAATAATGCATTTGTGCCCATGGATATTGTTCATGTGTTTCACCATTTACATAAAATGGCTGTTTTTTCCTTCTATTTATCATGGAGTCTATTTTCTTCAAGAGCTCTCTGACCTGAGCTTTATTTTCTGTGTCAGCATTATTGAACACATGGTACAGTCCCCCACATTTGCTAATCAATTTCACCAAATTCATGTCCTCTTTCACAAACTGGTCTATTGTTTTGTTCTTCGGTTTGTCTCGATAAGTAAACAGCACCATGCAGTATTGATTAACATTTGGACCCGACACTTCAGTCAGCTCTTCCCTCACTCTTCTCTCTTGCTCTGTGAAGCGTCCCAGCTGGATGATGATGAGAAAGACGTGGGGTCCTGGATGGCAGAGGGTCACAACTTTCACCATTTCCTGCTTCATCTCTGTATCTGAGAGCGAGCTGTTGAAGAGCCCTGGTGTGTCCACCACCATCACACTTCTTCTACATACCAGACCTTCTATGCTTTCAGTCTGCAGTGTCAGAGCACTGGAGCTGATGTCTGAATTAAATTCTTCACTGCTTAGGATGGTGTTTCCTGTTGCACTCTTCCCCACACCCTGAAAGCCAACCAGCACCAGTCTCAGGGGCTCCTTTGCTCCTGGAATAAATTGCTTTCAATAGCTCAAATTACTTCTTTTGTAATAGCGCACACATAAAACAAGGCTTATAGACTATTGGCGCTGTTCAAGACATGATTTCATGAATAATAGATTGCAGTGTTTAAATTTATGGATTTTTTTTCCACAGTTTTGTGAATAGTTAACAGTTAAAAACACTCTAATTCATTCCCGTATTTGATTATACAAAAAACTTCTAGATTTTATTGTTTTTATATATGTATAATGAAAATGTGTAATTATTTAATGAATCATAAACATTTAGGCTTCACTATATTTTAAGACAGGTGTAGCCATCATTTAAAAAGTGGGGGGGACAAAATGTCTAGTGTTATCTGTTTTTTTTTTTCAGTTAACCCTTGTGTAAATGACAGGTTTTATTTTTAATCATGATTTTTTTAAATCATGCTTTATATGCATTATGATTATATATGATTATAAAACAGAAAGAAAGAAATAGAACAGCTTGCCACTGGGACAGTACCCTTAAAAGGACATCTTTGTACCTTATTTACCTGCTCCTTATTATTAAAATCACATCTTTAATGTCACTATTCGTCGTTCTCGTCTCGGTCGTGTACATACAGTGACACATACTTGATATTATGTAGAATTGGCAGAGTTAAACATACTGTAAAATCTCAGTTCAACATTATCTTTATTCTTATTTGAAGGGTTTTGATAACACACTTGTTAAAACAAAAGACGTTATAAAAGAGTTTATATAACGTTTGTCAAAGCAGCTATTTTTCCTTATAATCCTTTAAATTAAAACTTGCTAATTATTCAACAAGAGCAACAGGCAGAGTTACTAAACATTGTGCAACACAATTCGGATACCATATGCCAACTTACGCTTGACATTTTTTATAAAAAAGGAGTGAAGCGTTTTTTTGCCGCTTTGAGCTCATCGTAACCGAATGCTGGACTGCGAGCTACAGTACTGGGGGCGCGTGATGATGACGTGACAAGTGAGTGACTGATTGCCATGAACGTCATGTACAGACTTAAGATCTTAAACTTTCTTGTCTCTTTAAATTTTAAATCACGCTGCATTTATATACATTTCTCCATTAAAACCTCAACATGTGGTGAACACAACTCTCCACTAAAAAAGTGAGGGGGACGAATTTACTTTTTATAAAAAGTGCGGGGGACATGTCTGTCTGCGGGGGACACTCTGTATTGTGAAAAATATATGTATGTATACCTAAATAATTGTGTAAGTAGAAAAAAAACAGGCAAAAATGCATTTAGAAGCAGTTGAGTTCCTCCCCTCCCCTCCCCTCCCCTCCCCTCCCGTGCATTGTTTTATTTGGGACGACTTGGCATAATGTTAACTTAACATTAACAGCCACAATTAGCATATTGTTTAGCTGTGCATTTACTAAATGAGCACTGTGCTACTTCCAAACTGACCCCACTGTATTTTTTTGTATAATCAATTTCTATTCTGTTCTTAAGTATCTTAATTCATTTTAAATAAAATTGTAAACCTTTTTAATTCCTTGTTTTTCTTGTTGTGATTATTTTTTTTATGATAGTTTTACTTTCTTTATGTAAAGCACTTTGAATTACCATTGTGTATGAAATGTGCTACAGTATAAATAAACTTTCTTTGCTGTGTCATAGACTAGATAAAATGACGGAGAAAATTTGAAAAGTTTTTCACTGTGGGGACATGTCTTTTATAAGTACAATTTGACTGTATTATTTGTGTCCCCCTTCAAAAATTGCTCATGAGAAATTTAATATTTATTGTCCCCCCTACTGTTAAATGAAATGTATGCCCGTGATAGAGACTTATGTATTTTGTTCACCGCGGAGGAAAGCTGATTTTGAGGAAAATTGGGTTGTAACCGAATTCTTATTTCATGATTTGAGTAATTTAATAGTTGTTTTAAATAAAATTGTATGAGAACAATATAGTTTATAGTTTATTTTGTCTTTCTTATTAAAATAAGCAAAGATGCAAAATGACATTATTATAATAAGAAAGATACAAATTAAATAAGCAGTGCTTCAAATTTTTCATACTTTTATGTTCCCACAAGTTGTGCTTATAATTTATATAATTTTAACTGAAATTATGCCTGATATCACTATGTAGCCTGCCTGCTTTTAACCCTGCTTCCTTTTTTACAACAGATTTTGTTTTTGTTTTTTCTTACAGATTTATTCAGTGAGACTTTTCCCTTCAAATTATCATTATGGACATTGAAAGTAAATGTAAACCAAATAACCTTAGAAGGAGGGCTGTTAAAAGAGTAAATGACTTATTTGACTCCCTTGGTTGCGTTCAAGATAGTGAGGAGGAATTACACTCAGACCATTTATCTACCAGGCATGTGTCTGATTCTGAAGAGCCATGTGCTGAGTCATCATCAGCGGTGGATTCTGATGATAACCAATCTGATGATGGGAATTTAGTGAGTGGTGATTTGGTTGCTTCACTGGCAGGCTGGGCTGTGAATTTTGGAATCTCTCTGATTGCTTTGTCTGCCCTTTTGACCATACTTGGGGTGCATCTCCCTTTCCTTCCTAAAGATGGTAGAACGCTTCTTAGAACAAGAACCTCTTACAAGACTCAAATGGTAGCTGGTGGAGATTTTCATTACTTTGGTATACTAAATTCACTAAAGACAGCATTTGAAAACATGTGGTCCAAAGTTCCTGAACAACACATTTTTAGACTGCAGTTAAACTTTGATGGCATTCCACTGTTTAATAGCAACTCTGTACAGTTTTGGCCAATACTTGGTATTCTTCAAGACTGTAAAGTAAAGAGGCCCTTCATAATCGGACTGTTCTGTGGTAGCTCTAAACCAAAATCTTTGAACGAATATTTGAAAGATCTTGTAAGTGAATTGAAAACACTGAGCTGTGGGTTTGGGATTAAAGGCAAATGGTTCTTTTTAAAAGTTAGTTCTGTTGTATGTGATGCACCTGCTAGGGCTTTTATAAAAGCCATCAAGAGTCACACTGGCCACTCTGCCTGTGGTAAATGTACTCAAACTGGCCTGTATCTCAAACACTGAATGACCTTTCCTGAAATAAATGCCCCACTTAGGACAGACCTCTCTTTCCGGCAGATGATAGATGAAGACCATCATGTTGCCAAGTCTCCTCTAATAGAAACAAACATTGACATGGTTGGTGGTTTTCCTCATGTCTACATGCATCTGGTTTGTCTTGGGATGATGCGTAGACTTTTAGATCTTTGGCTGAGTTCAGGGCCACTCCGTGTTCATTTATCTTCCCGGCTAAGTCAAGTAATTTCAGATTCTCTTGTAGGGTTGAGATTTTACATACCTTCTGATTTTACATACCTTCTGATTTTGAAATGAATGCCCCACTTAGGACAGACCTCTCTTTCCGGCAGATGATAGATGAAGACCATCATGTTTCCAAGTCTCCTCTAATAGAGACAAACATTGCGGCTAAGTCAAGTAATTTCAGATTCTCTTGTAGGGTTGAGATTTTACATACCTTCTGATTTTGCACGTAAACCAAGGCCACTAACACATAGACTGAGATGGAAAGCTACAGAACTCAGGCAGTTCTTGTTATACACTGGTCCAGTGGTCCTTTGTATTGTCCTGGCCCCACCAGTGTAGAGCCATTTTATGCTTTTGTCAGTTTCTATTTATATTCTTCTCAGTCGGAAATTTTGCTTTCTGTTAAATGACTTTGCTCATACATGTCTAGTGTCTTTTGTTGAACATTTTGGCGTGTTATATGGTCAGGAATTTCTTTGTTACAATGTGCAG
The DNA here is from genome assembly GCF_030014155.1 of Tachysurus vachellii. Lineage (NCBI taxonomy): Eukaryota > Metazoa > Chordata > Actinopteri > Siluriformes > Bagridae > Tachysurus > Tachysurus vachellii. Next base: position 23,668,558 of record NC_083465.1, read on the forward strand.
GGATTAGTGCACCTCTGTGAGGACGTAAAGCAGCATGGTAATTTAGAAGAATTTTCTGCTTTTTCTTTTGAAAACTTCTTGGGCACTCTTAAAAAGCTTGTCAGAAGACTTACTGTAGCAATCCTTTGGCCCAAGTCATTCGCAGGCTATCCGAAATAAATGCTCAGAGCAATGCACGTGATGAGACTATCCATAGGACCCTTAGACGTGAACACAACAATGGCCCTGTACCTTTGATATTTTCAAAAGCAGTTAACCAGTTTCAAGAGGCTTTCCTTGGTGGTTTAGTCATTAAAATACCTGAAGGAGACAATTGTGTGAAAATACAGAA